>NW_026991446.1:12500-52500 GCF_036370855.1 Dromaius novaehollandiae | reverse complement strand
TTCAGACAGCGTGTGCAGTGTTTGAGCTCTGTCTATGTGTTCAGCGTTCTTCTATTTAAACACCAAAGAAGAAATTCCACTTTGTTGCCTTTGCAGGGTGCAAATTAACAGCTCTTGGTCATACTTACATAAATCAATGAAAGACCACAGTCTATGAGCACCTACCTATATTTGGTTCTGGTTCAGCTTCTTAGGGCTTGACAAACACTGCTAATAAGCAAAGCCCACCTGTGCTTAAGCAGGTGCTGCCTTGCTGAAGCTGGGAGACAGGAACAGGCGGTTCATTTGCACACCTTAAGATTATAGAGTACCTCAGTGTAGCAGTTCTATCCCTCTATCTCTGGCCTTAGTCAGGGTTTTGATATTTCTGTATATTGGATAATGTTTTGTAAAACCTAATTGTATTTCCTTTCAGAAACAGCTATTTGCAACTATTTAAACACTGTACTTTTATGTCCTAAGTCTTGTGTCTAAACTGCAGGCATTGGTTTCCTATACATTTATAGATAATGGAAAAATATAGATGGGCTGGGGTTTTTTTGCTGTTGCAATTGTTTCACTAGAGGCAGACTGTTATGAATTAAATTAGTCTTAGCAGTTAAAGCTCTGAAAAGGCCAAAAAATCAGGAAGAGGGCATATGTCAGCCCTTCTGCTGGTATGTGGAAGGTTTCAACAGGCAGACAGAGGTCAACCTTGATGTTTTCATATTTACAGTGACAAGATACATAACACATCTGTTGAGTTTTGTGATCTTGTACTCAGTGCTATTGCTCTAAATCTGTCTTGCAGCTTTTAATGTAACTTAGTTAAAGCCAAGGTGGTTTTAAAATTGATTTTATTTTTCTTCAGGGTAAATTTTGTACTTTTTAAAAAAATTATTTCTGCATTTACCAACCGAGTCATTCTCTCAATGCTGCAGAGGACGCAGCAGGCAGAACAGCGAGCATGCCCACCCACATCACTCTCGCCAGCCAACTGTGCCGGGGAGCTGGAGCTGCTCATGCACTGGGCTGAGGCACAAAGCTGTCTTTGGAAACTTGCAGTTCCAGTTGCCCAACTCTCTCATTCAAGCATCATGTTATCCAGGCACAGACTGGAATGGCAGGGGCAAGGATTGATGTGGGGGGCTGAACTGCCGCCTATGCTGTTAGTTCTGAATAATTTGTAAAAGTGTTCTACATTTTGTAAACTTTTTAATGTGCTAAAACTTGGTTATGAGGTAACATTTGCAAATAAGGGGTAATTTGTGTATTTGTTTTTGTATTTTGGTCCATTTTTTTGTTGTTGCACCCTAAGTCCAGCCAACTGGGCAAATAGTTGTTAAATCTTTATATTGAAACAAATAAATGCATTTTAAGGGATACTGTACAGTTTTGTTATTCTAGACCTACTAGGCACTGTGTGCGTCTTGCGTATGACTTCGTAAAACTAGGTAGGAAAACTGAACTTGGCTTTCCACTTCAATTTGTAATACTAACAGATTTCTAGGGGGCCTTGAATATTTGACAGCTAATCACCAATCAGATAAGAATATGGATTCTCCTCTAAGCTGTCTGTAATGCTCGTCTTGGTCTACTCTGCATGTAGCCATTCCTTTAAAAGAGAGCAACGATTATCAGCATTTCTGGATAGTCTAAGCATTCAAGCAGGACTTGTGCCTGTTATCTGGCAATCCCCACAAGAGAAACCTGAGTCTACCTTGCTGACAGATCCTTTAATCATTGCTTAAATACTTCCTGTCCATATCTTATGGATGAAAAGCACAGGAAACAGTATATGATGTCTCTCTGTACTCTCCTTCCACTTCATTATGATGTGACATTTGAAAATAAGGGGTAATTTGTGCACTTGTTTTTGTATTTGCCACAACTTTGGTAGAGAATGTTGTTTATTTCCTGTCCTGTTCTATGTCACTTCACTAGAACAACAGAGAATAGAACAGAACGTGTACTGAAGATTTCAGCCTAAAACTTTGTCCAGAAAACTACTCGAAGGTACTTGAACTGAAGTTCCATCTCTAATGCACTTCACAAATGTTTCTGGCAGTAATTAAAGGACCTTTAGGTATACTGCAAGTGTTGTGACCCAGTTCATCTCAGACCAGCAAGCATGTAATTGTGTAAGTTTCCTGGCAAATACCGTTCCTGGAAAGAGAAAATATTGAATATGCCCACCTTTCTGACTGGAGTTTATTATATGTGCGTTGCAGGAGGTTTTCACCAGTCTGGGAGCAGAATCAATACCACAGCTTCATTTCTCTAACAATGCTTAAAGCAGAATCATTATACTAGACTTCTGCCTAAGCATCAAGTGCTTTATGGAAACCTGAGCAATTTCTTTTTCACTTGCCACTGCTAGTTATTCTCTAAATCTCTCTGCAACTCTAATCATTAAGTCAGCCTTTCACTGTTTAATACCAACAATGTAGGTAAGTTGTCAGCTCTGAAGCATCCTTAATGCTCAGTGTTAGTTTCTTTTCAGTGTAATACTACATAGCAGGCTGAAGGAGCAAGAAGAGCAGGGAACTTTTGCTGGAAGTTTCACTAAGTATACACCTCAGTGAACTATGAGTTCTAGGTAGATGTTACCAATTTCAGACTAATGATACCAAATCTGTAAAATGCTAAAATGACAGTCTAAGCTATTTGCTTAAGTAGCTTTTTCCTGCAGAGTTAAATTTTATCTTCCACATAGAGGCTTCAAGCAAGTGGAGTAACATCTGTATCAATCCTCAACATCTGAAGATTACATGGATTTTTTAGTTATTTATTTTTTTAAGAATTTGCACCTATGGACAGGAGACACAAATCTTAGATTAGTCAAAGACAAAAACATGCGCAGGGGCACATTAAAATTTTCTGCTTTGTCTCAATAATTGTCTTACAGAGGGAGTACGTTCCCTTTCACTCATACTCAACAGAAAATGCCTCTCAGTGCAACAGACATTTAATTCAGGAAACACGGTTTTAGAAGTCAGTTTTCCCTCTGTCTTGGGAACTGTGTTTTGTCATCAGCACAGCTGGATGGGGGCTTTGCTGCCTCACAGGAGCACACGCCTTCCTCCCTCCTCAAACAAACATCCCTTCAGCATGAGCATAGCTGTCCACGCCGGGGGGAGGAGGATGGCCAAGCCTTCCTCCCCTCCTGCCAGGCACCCCAGGAAGCTCTGCCACCAAGCCAGAGTTACTATAGGGACACTGAAAACCAGTGCTGACAGTTACAGCTGTTGAACTAATGGTTCTGGTACGCTGTTCTCACTGGATCTCCTTCCCAAATTAAAAACTTAAAAATGGCCATACTGCCTTAGACTAAAAGTTTTGGGGGAAGGGAAAAAATTTCCTTCCCTGGCCCACCATACATTGAAGGAACCCCATAAGTTAACGAAAAATCCAAACGATCACTTTTTTTCTGTAAAATGGGGTCAACATTGTTATGGAAATTAGGCTTGTCGGCCACCATAACAGGGCCCGACCCTAGGTTGCCGCAGAAAAGTTCAGAGCCAAAACAAAACAAATTAAATAATTAAATTTTAATGACGCGTGTGCAATAATTACAGCTCAAGCTGGGTGCCTCCAAAGAGGGACCCTAACATAAACAAATCCTGGGCAATTACAGTTTTTTCAACTTACATTTCCCACCCCTCACGCGGTAGTTAGACCAATAGTAATTTTTTGGTCTGGGGTCTCCTGCTCCTCATTGGGTCTCATCGTCATTCTGAGGTAAGCTGTTTTTCTCCTTATTTTTGTTTTTTGCGGTCTCTGATGACGGTTGTACCTCTGTTTTTGTTGGGTCTTACTGTTGTGTCTCAAGGTCCTGAGGAGGAGGAGGAGGTGATTCTAAAGCATAACAATTATCACTGCCCCAGCAGTGAGCTAAGGCTTTGTCCCTCAAGGTCCTAATGCCCTGCACTGGTCTTATTTCAAAGCCTTGACACCCTCCCTTTCGGAGTGTGAGACGCAGGAATGCAGACCGCTTGTAACTTCCTTAGCTTCCTAGCTTGAACCAGCTCTGAGGCCCTTTTCTTACTGGACTAAGTAAAAGTTCATTACTTTATCTAAGTGCGGCCTAAGGCTTCAGCAAATTTAGCGCCTCATGCTAAGCAAGTTTCATAGAAGTTGTGCTAAGCGGCTACCTCTAGACAGTTTCGGTTCGCTATTCTTTAACAACATGACTAATGTACCCATTAGCTGGACACGACATGAAATAAATCGCTCATGGCAACGCAAACCTTGATATTCTTTAAAATTACACCTTCTACTATGAGATTAATATGAAGAAAGTATACTGAAATTATTTCCTTGAAGATATTATTTGACATAAATTTTGCTGCATGAATTCATTTTTCAACTTAGTACTATTTATCCTGTTGAATAATGTTCCTATTGTAGCGCGGGGAAGCGTATTGGTCACACCAGTGTAACTGGTTCTGCAACCAAGCTGCGTTCTATGAAAGTCAGAACCACTTCCACCTCTCAGAGAGGAAGAGGCCCAATGCTGGACATAATTCAGTGTTTAAAGTTAGACATAAAAAGTACAAAACTGGACCTGAAATGCTGATATAAGTTGGAGTGTTCAGTGACTCACTTCTGAATTAGACTGCAAGCTGCACCTGTCCAGTTTGTTCCTACAGTAGGCAAAATGAAAAGACTGAGTTAATCTCAGAGAAATATTCCTAACGTCATTAGCATCTAAAACACCAATTTCAAATGTTCCAATAAAAACAAACAAAAAAACTGACCAAGCCACACAATTAAGCAGAGAAACATAAAAAGAAATGGTGATTCTTTTTCCTTATTTTATTGGATAAATGATTTAAAAGGTAATAACAATAGTGTTAAAACTACTACAATATCTTTCCACAGCCATATCTCACAGACCCACAGATAACCTTCTATATAATTATTTTTTGCTTTTTCCTCATTTTTATCTTTTAAGCCATACTTATATTAAAATGCCCATTTCAACAGTTTCTTCACACTAATAGCAATTAAATGTGGAAGGAAGGAGGATCTAGTTATAAAGGAAGGGGTTTCAGGTAATCTGTGATATTATTGTAATCAATCAAGTTGCTAAGGAAGGAAGGAAAAGAGAGAGGCCTTACAAGCTACTCCAGGTAGCTTTAAGCCTATTGTGTGTCACCGTTGCATTACAGATAACTCAGGATGCTGGTGAACAATTCAAAGTAGTTTTTTGGTAACATATAAAACACTAAAATAACTTAGAAACTAGATCCAAATATTTTGAAAAGAATCAACTTTGATATACAAAAACAGTCATAAGTTGTTACAAAAGTTTCAAACAAAAGTTTGTTTTCTCAGTGCGTTTATGTACCAGCGCAATTACTGGGTCCAGAGCAAAGAAAGAGGTTTTTATTCTTTACTTTTTCTTTAACAGTAATAAAAAATGAGGAAAACATAAATTTGTATGTAAAGAATCATCGCTGGTCTTAAGAATAAATGTAACCAGAAACCCTTAAATCTGAGAGGCACACTTTGGGTTTCCTTTTTTTCTATTTTTTTCTTTTTTTTCTTTTTTTTTCCAACATAAAAGGAAAGTCACCAGTTTATTTAAATGGAGTAGCTACTCAGACGCCCCAAATAAACTTAATTCAATTAACATCACTAGCAAAAATCAGTTAGAAACTGTACAAAAATAAAAAAGTTAATACATTTAATCCTGCAGGGATTTTGTAAGGACTGGAAGGCAGGCTTTAGGAGCAGCATTTGGGCATGGCTGGAGGCTTCTTTGGTTCGATCTAACACACACAAGAGATGTAACCTACTCCAGGCAACAATTTTAAAACCCCGCACATTTGAAGACAAGTAAGGAGGTCCATATACAAACGCCAGGGTGTGCCAGTGGATTGGACTGTCTCGATTAAACAGCAGTATATCTGAGGTCAGAACTCGAGCGTGCCCTCCCCCTGCCACCAGCAGCAGCGGGGCGGAGATGGTGGGACGTCAGTGCTACAGCAGTCGGGGCAGAAGGCGGCCGCTTGAAGCACGACTGAGCAGCAGCTTCACGTCAGCTCTAGGGGTTTGTCGTCTAACTCAGTTTACAGAGCATGGTTTTTAGGAACATTAAGCAAAAGAATTAAAAGAAAACCCTTTTAATGGAATAAGGCAAACTGATTAGTGCTCATTGGAAGTTAGCGTTCCAACTTAAAACAGTGAAACAGGCTACGTGGTTGTACCTTAACTTCTTATAAAGTACCCCAAATAATAAAAAAAAGTCTTTATCTAAAACCAGCGACGTATCTGAAAGGGCAATAAACATAATTACAAGGGAAGGCCATTTACGAAAGCGTTTCTTGATCAGCTTTAAGCAAACAGACCTATTCTGTCCCAGTGCATGTCACAGTGAACTGCACATTTTGTACAAATAAACCCACAATTACACAGAAAACATCTGTAGCATTCTCAGCACTTGCGTGCTGAGGAGGTAGGTGCCCTAGAAACACTGTAGACAGACTGATTATTCTAAGCATTTTTATAAAATATCATACAAATCTGATTGACCGTAGACTTTGTAACAGTTTTTTTAATTAGTGATACAAAACTCTGGTCCAGAAGGGTCTGGCATTAACTCATTTTAAAAGCACACCTTTACAGTTTGAACCATATTTTTAAGCAACGGCTACTGAGAGTTAGACAAAAATGCGTTATGCATTATGCTGTGTACAAAAAGGAGACAAAACTATCCTTTTTTCCCCCCAAGCCACGGTGGGAAGTATTGCTGACCTCGTCCTTAAAAACCTGCAGGATTGTTTATTCATCAGTATAGCATTACTACACTGGTAAGAAATTCCGTATAACATCTGCATATATTGAAGATTTTTAAAAAAAATCTGATATGATTTTAGATCCGCATGACCAGTCACGTGACCTGCTTGAGGTTGATTAGCACCTTTCAATACATATATATTTTTATATATAATAGATCTTTTTAAAAAACTTCTAACAATGAGCTCATACAGAAGCATGAGCATGCTGTAACGAGATGACAGATAAAGATGGGGTTGGATGACTTCTTTTTGCAGCAGACAATATGATTCAGTTTGTGCTCAGTTTCACCTATAAGGGCAAAGAGGAGAGGCGGAAAAAAAACCAAAAACCAAAAAAAACCCCTCTGTCAGGTAGCCACTTGTTCACAATTTCCACTTGAAGATTAATCCATTTAAAAATGTTCCCCAAGTAGAAACACAACAGTATCATCCAAAATAGCCTCTATATAAACTTCTATTAATTTCTGCAGCGTCTGCCTGGCACCTCTTGGCTCCTGAATTTTCAGGCCCTCTGTTTATTTATAAATTAAGGCACCACAACTGAAAAATGTTAATATTTGAACATCAGATGCTGTGGATGAAGGAATGCCGAAGACCTTCTATAAGAACCTCCATAAAAATTAAGTAGCAAAGCTAATCTCACATAAGGGATGAGCATAATTTATCCAAATCTCTTTTTGAAACACTGAAACATTTACAATTAGTCTGACATTTGTTACATCTTAACTCAATTTAGCTATTGGAATTCTGTTGTATGTATTTTTTACAAACCTTTGTTATTTGAAATAACTGTAATTTCTGCTTACTGCAGTTTACTCATCCGTATTAGGAAGGTCTTTTCTATAACAGATAGGATGTGTTATCCCCTAGAACATGCGCTGAACTATGACAGGTATTAGTGGGAGTTCTGCCCCCCCATGGCTGGGGGCGCCGGGCCCGCCTCTGAGCCGCGCTCCCTCACGGAGCCGAGATCCGCTCCCGCTGCCTGAGGTCCCGGGCCGCTGCTCTGAGGGCGCCGATCGCGGCGCGCGGACGAGGGGCCGTTGGGCGAGGGGGGCCGTTGGGCGAGGGGCCGCTCGGCGGCCGTCCGGCGTCCAATCAGCGGCCGTCCGGCGTCCAATCAGCGGCCGTCGGGTGCCCGGGCAGCGGCGGCTGGACGCGCAGGGCTGTCGCACGGCCCCGAGGGGCAGGGGGAGCAGGGCGCGCAGGCGGGGGAGGCCGAGGCCGAGGGCAGCGAGCCGAGGAGCCCGGCGCAGGACGGCGTGGGGGCCGGGTAAGGGGAGAGAGGCGGCCGCGGGGCGGGGCACGTGGGAGTGCCGGCCGAGGAGAAAGGCAGTCCTGTAACGCTCAGGCGGAGGAGAGTGAAGGGTGTTAACGGGGCTGGGAGGGTAACGGGTCTCGGGGCGAGCGGCTGGCACCGCCGTGCAGTGACCCCGTTCATCTGTAACTCCTCTCCCCTTGCAGGCTGTTGCTTGCAGTTACCGTCCTGGCGTCAAGAGGCAAACCCCCCAGTGTAGCCTTGTTGTGGGCTGCTGGCTTCTCCTGAAGCTCGGGAGGGAACAGAGGGGACGTCCTTGCATTTCATGTTTCGTCAGCCCGACAGCATTTTGGCTTTGATTCCATCTTGCTCCTACCTGTTCCTGGACAGTGACGGGGAGGAGAAGAGGCACTATCCCACCATGTCCCGTTACAGCCTCCATAATCTCCTGGACTGGCTGTACGGGGGGGTGGAGCCCAGCTTTGCTGGCAATGGAGGGCCAGAATGCGCTGCCTTTCTCTCCGGGCAGCAGCGTCTGCTGGAGAGCTTGGTCTTCCTCAGTGTGGGTTTTGTGGAGATCCTTCTGTCCCTGTGGAAGCTGAGGCAGCTGCACTGCAGGGAGCTGGAGGGTCATCTGCTACAGCAGCCCCAGGCTAAGCAGGAGAGCTTGGGCAAAAATCTGCTACTGGTGGCTCTCTGTCTCATCTTTGGGCTGGAGGTGGGGTTCAAGTTTGCTACCAAGACTGTCATTTACCTACTGAGTCCATGTCATGTGGTCACTATGATGGAGGTAAGGCCCATGTGTGGTTACCAGGAAGTTTGCTTTAGCTTTATACTTGCAAGGCAGTATTTTTATATAGTCAGTTGTGGACCAAAAGTGCATAACAAGGGTACAAATGTCAAGAATTGATATAAATTTTTAATAATGATTTAGTTTTTAATTGGCCAAACTGAAATCGATGAAGAAGCAAACGTCAAATGAAAATACTAATGTCAAACTTCCTGCTTGGAAAGGCAAAAGATTAGTTACCTTTACCTGATCATTGCTTCAAGAATAGAAAATGCTGTTTCCAGTGACAGTAGTGGTAAAATTTGCACCAAATTTAATGAAAGCAAGGCTGTTGCTAACAGGCTGATGTAGTTCACTGGTAACGTTTTCAGGTAAGTTTTTTTTCAGGGATGTGAATGTGTTTTGTGAAGTTGTTGAAGAAATGAATTACTCCTCGTGCAGAAAATTTTGATACTGGCTTTCTAATTTTAAAAGCTGAATGGTAAGGAGGCCAGTCTTACCTCTGTCACATTTATCTGTGGGATGAAATAAGTGGTCTGGCTGAATACCTGTGGGTACACTGTGTAACTTAATGACTTGTGTCTAGCTTGCAGATGCACTTTAATATACAGTTTGTGTAGCGGTTGGAATACTGGAAATGTTCATAAACAATTATTGAACTGTGATATCTAAACCTTATGAGCTCTATTTTCCAATGGTCCTGTACATGTACCTAGAAGTCACCTTCACTGAGAATGTAATTATTTTTGACATCTCCCAAACTCCTTTATAATTTTGTTTAATTTCTCTAATGCTCTAGCCTCAACACTGGACAATTTACAAAATTTAAGCTCAAGAATTAATAAAAGAATGTCAAAAAGACTTTCATAAAAGCTGCCATGATAAAAATATCTGTCTAATAGCAATAACAAATAAAAATCAAACCAATGTAGTTCTTACTCTCAGTCTCCCTTTGCAGAAGGCAAAGGATCAGGGGCAACTGATCTAGGCTGTATCAGATCAAGCCAGTTCTTACTTTCACTCCTGGAGAGCATTTTCTGAAAAAGGAATGGTAACATTGTTTTCTTGTAGTACCAGAGGTCTAAGGGAGATGGGTATCCATTTAAGAGGGGAAAACCAAGCTCTTTACAGAAATATGCAAGACATTTATAGCAATTAACTTGCTGTTCCAGAACTTAATTAGTAGGGTATGTAAATTGCTTAGCAGTGATGCAACGTTAGCTCATAGGACTATAGGACGCTTGCTGCCCATAAAGTAGTAACAATAGCTGTGCAATCAATTAGTCAATATTGGTAATGAAATGGAAAACATAAGTTAGGCAAGAGCTGTAGAAATATTTGAGAAATGAAAAGAAATGGAATGTGGCCATATTATTTTAACTCTTAATATTTACTGGAAGATTTTCCGATTAATTCTCTGGATTAGAAGGTAAGGTTAGATTACTGTTATGACAGATAAGTTTAGTTCCCCTGATATGGTATTATGATATTATGTTACAATAGTAATGTGATATTTATTATAGGTGTTCAGAAAAAGCTGGTATTTATGCATAAATCAGGGAGCTACTATTATTTAGCTCATTTATTAATGGTCTTCTCCGGGAAGACAGAGATTTACCTTTTGTAGCGAGGCATGGGCAACTCTTTTTAAATAATGTCTTTCAGACCACAGTTGCAAACCAGTTGTGGAGCATGTTTAAATCTATGCTAATAACTAATTGGAAATTAGTTATTATACAGCAGTTTATTCTGTGAAATTCAGAAGATGGTATGTCAGCAAAATGCAGAAGTTACGCCTCTTCATCTTTAAACAGCTGCCTTAGGTATAGGCAGGCCCATGTTTAATGTCGAGGATGAAAACAGTTGCAAAACAACAGCGTTCAACAGAGAAAACAAGTTAGATAACAAGACTGATGTCTTCCATCAGCAAGAAAAAATATATACGGTTGGAATCTTGTGAGTTTTGTTCTTCTGCTCTGAGTTTGCTCAAGGCAGCAGGTTGGCAATGAGATATATGAAAATACAATGTTACCATTTTCTTCTGTTCTTACAATTGTTTGTACATAATCCTGCTGCTGGGCCTAAACAATAGGATGAACAGTGGTAGGAGGTGAAGAGATGAAACGTGCTGCAACATTTGAGGTCACTGAAAGGGAAGCCAACAGTAGCTGTTGGTAAAGGTCTCTTCTTGCACTCGATTTCTATTTTCCTTTTCTAAGCTGAGACTATTTCATCTCAGAGCAACAAAGGCTCTGGGCTGTAAGCCAGAAATATTTGGAACTGAAAACTGCCCTCCAGTTTTGTCTGCATAAAAGCAAAAGTCCTGCTTTTGAATGACCTAAAAGTGAAATGAACTAACAAAATAAAATGAGACTTAAACCTTGCGGTGTATTTGAGTAGACAAAACTGCATAATATAATGGTTACTGAGTTGTGCAAATAAATGTGTTTTGTTCAGGTGTCTAATTTCTGCATATCACTTACGCCAACCAGTGTTCAAATCAAATCTCCTTCATAAGCAGGAAGAACTAGTTTAGATGTGTCATCAGAAGGCTAAAGTGTTGGTCAAACGAACATACTCGTTTAAACTACCAAAACAGTTCTCTTGGTTAATCAGATTCAGAGAGCTTGTTGCCATCCTGTCAGCTAGTTGAATCATCTAGAAATAATACAGTTTATTTCCACACCTGGACTTAGTTTAGGTTTCTTGCTTAACTTTTGGAGGAAGAATGACAATGTTGTTTTTTCACCTGTGATGTAAGTGCAGCATCATTTAAAAAAGGGTGGGGGGAACCGAAACTATTTGTTTCTTGATAAGCTGCTTTTTTTTTTTTTTTTTTTTTTGGATAAAGGTAGAATGGGAATTTTTGTAGTATCTTTGACAGCTATCCCACGGGGATGGAGGTGTATTTGTGCAGTGCAGTTATTTAGTTGGTGTGGTGTAGCAGGAGAAATGGCCTCTATAGAAAGTAAGAATTCTGTTATAGCTTGACTTTTTTTTTTTTTTTTTTTAAGTTCTTTCTCTACGTGGAGTGCTCTTACTGAAGATGATTTGAATACCTCTTAAAGAAAAAAAAAAAAGAGAAAAACAGTTATTAAGACTGAGTATGTGATTGGACCAATGATACTGCTGTAAACCTGGCATGAAAGGGTATGCTAAAGGGGACACATTTTAAGACCAGTAGTGTATTGCAATCCTGTTTTTCCTTGTATAGCAGGAAAAGATTTACCATATGTATAGAACATACCTTTGGCTGGAATAGACTGTCCTAAATGCAAAATTTATGTCCTTAAGAAAATGCTTTTTAGGAAATAGTCACACATTGCTGGATGGTTCTATCAAACAATGATCTTTTTAGGCAAAGGGAACTAAATTAAAGGGAAAGTGGGGGGGGGAAGACAAGGGGAAGAAATGTCTAAAATATAGGGGAGTTGAGTTTCACGCAGTGATCTTGATCTTAGAGCTGAACTTTGTATAATTAAAATCACTGCTAAGTACATCTGTAATTTGATAAATAATAAATCCTATGTTCACTATTTCCAGTTTTAGCTTCTTTAGAGACCTGGAGCCTTCCTGTCCTCTGTAAGAGGCTACTGTGTTTTTTAGAAACAATGGGCTGTTTTTAGAACGTACGTAATAAATATAGCTTGACTGAGTCTGCATCATTTGGGAATCTGTCCCAGCGTATAATTCATTAATTCTCTCTCTCTCCCTCCCCCTCCCCCTTCCTCCCCTCCCCCCCCCCCCCCCCAATTTTTTAAACATTGGAAAAAATCTGATTAGGTGGTCAAATGTGATTTTTAGGTGTGATTGTAAATTTAATTTTCATACACTGCTCCTAAATATCTTTTAATATTTGGAAGAGTCCAGTGTGTGTGTTTTTTATATTCTCTCTCTTCAAAACCTTGAATTAAAAATCTAGGGTCATTTGTAGCCTGTTGTTTGATAGTGGGTATGAAGAACGTTTGATTACATAAATTCAGTAAATATTTATAGAAATGACACTAAATAATGGCAACAACTGTATTGGGTAATGTGAGCAATAGCCTGCATGTAAAAGTTTAATGAGTTATGCAATTTTTAAAGGGCAGCAGTATTCTAAAGCAAAGCTATTTTTTACAGAGTTTCATTCACTGCTGCATGTATTATGATTCTTGGGGAAGATATAGAGGAGTGAAGGCAAAATTTCCTATGACAATGTAAGCTCTCCAAAATGTAAGGAGATATATATGAGCATATATATGGAGCATAGTATACCTTACAGCTTATTCCCAAATCAGTACATTTAGCAGCTGTGTGAGCCTGTTGTAGCAAGGTCAACAATCCTTTCAGTGGTCTGAAATATTATCTGGTAGACATGAAATCCTTCATTTAAACTTAAGTGGAAGATGTGCATAATCGCAGCTCATAAACATCAGATGATGAAGCATGCTGCTTGTCTTCAGCATAAAACAAGTCTTTCTTTCTCTAACTGCAAATTAACTTGCAATACTTCCTCTTAAAGCTGATTCCTGGAAAGGAAAATCATCATAGTGTGTGGTGAAAAAGGGCAGATAGAGAACAACTGAAGCACCGAGAGCACCAGTATTTCTTGGCGGCAAGGCTTATTTCTTGCCAAAGGGTGTATTTCACTGCTAGAAGGATGGCAGTAGTTCAAGGGGCACAGGTATGTTGTGTCATGTCATGTCATGTGGTAAGGGTTTGTATTTATTCAGATTGA
The DNA here is from genome assembly GCF_036370855.1 of Dromaius novaehollandiae. Lineage (NCBI taxonomy): Eukaryota > Metazoa > Chordata > Aves > Casuariiformes > Dromaiidae > Dromaius > Dromaius novaehollandiae. Next base: position 38,947 of record NW_026991446.1, on the reverse strand, counting down.
CAAGTAATTAGTGCCAAGTGAATTTAGTTGTTTATACTTTAATACTTTGGTAGTTAGTGAAATGCCAACTTAAATTACCAGGAATATGGTGCTATATGCCTTGGGGTTTTTTTGGATTATGTCACTGTTCCGGTTTCTTTGGCTAACATGATGTTCTATAATAAAAACAACTATTACATATGTATCATCCTGATGTTTTTAAAGATTGCCTCTTGCTCCAGAAGTACTTAGTATGGTACATGGTGTTAATTTTTTAACATAATCAAAAATCATCTCCAAATACCTTATTAGTGAGACTGAGAAGAACAGTACGAATCTCTGGGTAATCACAGGGTAATCTCTGGGTAATCCTGCAGCTTGGAAAAATAGAAACTTATTGCATTCTAGCTTCTCTATCAAGCCAAAAACTTAAATTCTCTTAATTCTCTCAGCTAAACCCTCTTAATTCTATCAGCTTCTGATGTTATATATAAAGCAGGAGTATTCTTGATTGAGCTCATTAATAAAGCGTTTTTATGCAAAAGAAGGACTAACCTATAACTCTGAAGTCCAGGGAAATAAATGTAATAAGCCAATCACTGAAGATGTAGTGGTTAGTGATTATCTCCAAAATATAATTCTCTTTGCCAATATGGAAAACAAATTATGGATTTTTGACTAGAAAACGTTGGTGGGACTGCAGGTGACTCGTATTTTACTCGGATATAGGGCTCTGCAGCGAGTGCTCAGAAAACTGGGAGAAAAACATTTCTGTTCTTCAGTACTTTGTCCACCTGAAGAAATTACAGAAGGTATAGATAGATGCAGTATTGTGAAAGGACTGAGAGTAGTTGAAACTCAGCTTTGTGGACAAACTGCAAAGGCAAGTATGGATGGTATGTGTTTTAAGGTATGATGTACATGACCATTAAAAGACTAAAAATTTTTAGAGAACAAATCTAGGGAAAAAAAGCCTTTTCCATACGGTATTGTAGCAGCTATGAGGTAGAAGATAAGTCATGTATCAAGCTAAGTTTATAGTTGTTTGCATAATTCTTCCTTCATAACAGAACTTAATTCAGTTTGGACTGATCCCTTATACGTATGGTAATTGTGAATGTCGGTGACTGTACTTTTCCTGAGAATTAATTGAAATCCTATGATCTAAGATAGTTGCTCTCTGGGTAAAAAATTAAAAATAATTTTATACAGTCAACTTCTAAGTTGTGCTCAAGAAAAAAAATCAGTGTGCTTAAGACTCGTTTTATTATCATAATTATCCTGACATACTCAAAAGGTACTATTTTGAAACTTACTTTTCAAATCCTACTAGAATAACATCAGCTGTTTTTATTTCATCTTTTAAATTAGCTCTGTAAACTCCAAAAAACAGTGTAGACTGGTTTCTTTCATATCTATATTTTGTGTTTGATGGCACTCTTTAATGGAAACCTTTTTCATGTGCAATGCCATTTTGACCTTTTTTTATTATTATTATTTTAGGCTTTGGGAGGCACTTACAAGGTGTCTCTGCCCTGCCTGGACATCAGTTTGGACAAAAGCTATGGGAAGTTAATTATCTGAAAGTTGATCTTGCAGTCTATCAATTTTGGTTGCCATTGGCCAACAGGATCAAAAGGTAGTAAAGGCAGAATGCTTGTATCTGTACAGGCGATGAACATAATATTCTATTTTTAGGAGGGAAAAAAAGAGTCTAAATGAAATTGAATAAAGTCAAAGAACTTTTTGTAAAACAAAGTCTAGAAGAGGTAGCCCAATAAAACAAGGAAAATATAAGATTATGCAGAGTCTTCAATAAAACTACCAATAAACTCCCAAATAACCTTCATCTTCCCAAATCATTGTCCACTATCTGCATATCTTTGCCAAAACTTCTATTGAGGCTGAAGATGCAATCATCCCCCTGTATTGGCCAGGAAAGAAAAGCTAGAAACATTCAGTATACCATTCAGGTTTTAATCTACAGAATAGCCCACAAGAAAGTTAATTTTAATGTTTGTAACAATGTATGATTTTTTTTCCCCCCTAAAATATCAATAATTTACTTTTTTGTGATATTAGGCGACATTATTTTGCTTTTAGAACAGAGGAACAGAAAGGTTGAAACTGAAGTGTCCATTATTGGGGGCAGGGGGAAATAAAGGAGGAGAGAGGCAGATTATATGATCAAGTTACTGAAGACTTGAGTTTTAACGCCTCGATGAATTAAGGTCTTTTAATTCTACAATTGTCTTCATTTTAGCATTTTATTTTTTTCAGCTTCCCTGATCTTTTAACATTGTTTCCTTAATGTCTTCATGCTTTGTTGCTGTGGCAGATTCCCTGAAAAGCAGTTTAGTTTTTTGGAGGGAATATTAGTAAATTTATCCTTGTAACATGTCAAATATGAAAGAGCTGCATATCTTAGGAAATGGTATATAAACAAGGTTTTTTTCAGAATGTGCTTTTTTTGTCTACTGAAGGAATAAATGTATATGGTCCTTAAACTGTTTCATCAGCACAACTGAGGGATTGGTGAACTGTGACAATAAAAAGGTATTAGTGACTTGAGGCAGAGTAGAGCAAGAATATGCTAAAATGGTTTTGCTTCTGTAGGAAGCTGTGATATGAAACTTCATGCTTTGCATATGTAACAAAAGTGAATAGATATGAATATGCATATGAAAATCTTATTGGGAACATGTGAGCTTTCACGGAATCATTGACAGATGTAAATGCAAGTTAAACCTGTAGTATTTTATTAGGAAGTTGGAGACTTGAATATTATTTTTCTAGTCAGCATTTTTTTTCTTCTCCCCCAGATTAGTTTCTTATTGTCACCTTTTGCTAACAGCATTAAGCTAGGAGTGGGGAAGGAAGTAACCCACTACTAGTGAAGGCCTAGTGCAGATGGTGATTAGAGGAAAAGGAAGAAAAATAGCCTCAGTGCACTTTTTTTCCCTCTGAACTATACCTAAGATGTCATTACTAATGCTGCTGTGATACACATAGGAAGACCTGAGTCCTATGTTAATAATTAATCCTAAAATACGAGAAGTCTAGAAAATCTTTCACCTAGGACTATATAATGGAAGAAACGGAGTACAGGTTCTTCTGATAAACAAGCTAAGCCTATGTAAGGGGAGACTAACCTAGAATGTCCCAATGAATATATATATATTTACAAGACATTACTTAGTCTTTAGAGTAGAAGATGGAAATTGTTCAGCTTGCTACACCTCTCTCATCCCCAGGTTGAAACTGGGAGGTTGGAAGGAGGGGCAGGCAGCTTCAGATGTTCCCAGAGTCTGTTTTGTGTAACACAGGAACCACTTTTTACTGTAGTGTTATGTAATGCTTTGCCAGCAATGTTGCTTTGAATTGTGAGTACTCTTAACAATAGATTAACAGTTCCACAGGACAAATTAATTAATCCCTGAATCCATCTGACAGCTGCAGAAAGGCAACTGTGCTTCTTATGCTGAGAGGTTAAGTACGTTTTAATTGTTGCTGTATAGCAAGGAGAATGTAACAATCTCTTAGTGTCCGTTCTCTTTTCAGATTTGGCATTCTAAAAGATCTTAACCTTATCTCCTGATTTGTCAAACTGTATTTATGAGTTTTAAAGAGTTGCTTTTTAGTAGGCACACAGATGGCTTCTAAATGATATGGCTGCTTTGTGCTGAATTGATAATTAATAAAAATGATCAACATCTAATTTACAGCCTTGATTCGGTATCGAGGTTTATGGTGGAGTTATTAAAGCATATTACTTTCTGATAAGAAATAATAGGTTGATTGTTTTGAACTTATTTTAAAAATGAATTCTAGACTTAACAAAATCTTCTTCACCTTTTAAATTATCCAGCTGCTTGAATGTTCCTTGCCTTATGTTTTATCATTGTAGGGGGGAAATGGATATTTTTCACGTTTACAGTGAAAGCCAATGTACTGTAACCTTTTAAACATACCTTTTAATCTCTTTTGCTCTAGAGGGTACTTTGATACACCTAAGAAAGAGTAAAGGCTTTTATTTAGGTAGAGATTGAGCAGAGGGTTACCCTCCTCCTCCCCTCCCCCCTTTTTTCTCTTTTTCTTTAATTCATTCCAGAATTTGGTCATGGATTTTTCATATTGCTCTGAATGTTGCAAGTAGCAATTAAAAGCTAACCTCTTCATTTCAAAATAGTGTATTAAAACAATCAATTTATGACCTGGTTAATTGAGCATGACTGGAGTGTTTGAAAAGAAAGATACATTTCCAGTCTGCTGCGGCTGCAACCAGGCACTAAATCAAACAGATGGCTCACAGAGACAGGCAAGCTGCTGTTATTAAAGGTAAATGAAATCTTCTGTGCTGCATTTATGAGACATGAGAGTTTTACCTGTAGCATGCTCAGGCAACTTTTGCCAGAAACAACTTTCCTTGGACTTCTGTAAACATTCCTATCTATGTGATGGGTGCTACTTTGTCTGAAGCTTAATCTGGAATAGTTAGTTGCGTGACTTGTTCTTTCCTTCCCCTTCTGCCTTTTTGATCATCTTCTTTTGCCGTTAGTTTATTTCTGATCAAGCAAAATCATCTTTCTGCATATCTGTCTCTCAGTAGGACAAAGATTAGTAGAAGACAAGTGTTTCATGACAAGTTTTGACTATACTCTCTCCCTCAATTCACCAACTCAAAAATAATGTCATTAAAATACTTCTAAAGGGAGCTTTAGGTGTAATATTTTGAAGAGTGTTGGAATATTTTGGAATCCAAAACTGGAGAGGCAGCCAAGTAATAGAAAAAACCCCAGCTCTCCTTACTCATAGTGCACATGGAGTGGCACAGTAACATTAAATAAATTGGAAGGTATCCAGGCCTAGATATTTGAAAAGATATTTTACTTCAGTTCAGATACATTATTGCTATTATACTCTTTAGTTGCATCCTTTTCAAATGAAAGATTGTGCTTCCCTTTTGAGAACAGCTCTTGGGATTTTTAGTAGTCTTGCTTTCTGAAATGCTGATTAGTCAAACTAGTGGTGGAATGTGGCTTTATCAAATGTCAAAGAAGCGAGGAACCATTAGACAAACAGACAAATGGGAAAATTTGTGGCTGACATGAGAAATGATTTTTGAAATGGCAGTGTTCTCATAAACCTTTTGGAGCTTGTAAAACAAATATATACCTTCTCATCAGTATCTGAGAATTCTTCTAGACTTGACTCCAGCATGTATCATAGCCTTTCATTTTAGAGATTTAATCAGCTGTTTTTAGGATCTCAATTGTAGGCTAGTCATGCCTTATAATGGCAAGATGGGGAAAATGCTAGCAATCTTCCTAACGTAGTAAATTTTAGCTACTATAGGTAGTAGCCTGGTAACATATCAGGACATTTACATCTTGAAGTTTGAGTTTCTCTCAACATCTGAGCATGTTGGATTTGTAATAATGCCATTTAGGAAAATCTGCTTGCATCAGGGACTTTTTTTTTTCCCCCCTCCACCAAAAGTGATTGATAGCAAATGTACTTAAGAGGCACTGCTGGATTAAAAAAACAAACAACCCTCCCCCTCACCCAATCCCTTTCCTTTCTTACCATGTCCAATCTAGCAGTACAGTTAAATGGAAAATGGAAAACTCCATGTGTCTGACTGTGTTCTTTACCTCTTTCCAACTCATACGGGTGCACATGCACATTGCTGAAGTCTAGATTTGCAAATTGTGAAAGACTGTTTAAATAAAATTATTTCCATATGAACTGGAAAAATCAAATAATGGAAACCTCGAATATCTCAAAACTGATCTGGTAATTGCAGCGTAAGTAATGCTTTAAAGTGCAAGAAGTGAAAATACTATTAGGGGTTACCATAGTGCATGCAGATTAGAAAATTAATTTGTCTTAAGTGAGCTGTCAGGTTAATGTTAACATAGTTCATTGTGGTTTCATAAAGTTGCAGTCTTTTGTGAATTTTAGGTGTTTGTTCCAACATTAAATTTGTTCACACTTTGGAGATGTGGGTGCATTTTAATATTTTTGCCATTAGGAAAACTGATATAATCAATAAAAGCCCCCAAACTTGCTGCAAAATACCACTTTATTTCAGTGGATATCTAGCCTTTTTTCCATGCATGTTATTTTTGACTTTTACCTAGAGACATTACTGCAATGTCAAGGAGTAATTTTTTTGTAAATTCTGACTTCTAAAAATGCATTTATAAAAAAAAAAAAAAAGAATTACCTGTTTTCCCCAGTTCCTTATTCCCTCTGAGTGGTTATGCTTGCTTCCGGTGATTAAAAGGGAAGGAGCTTAACAGGAATTTGTGGAGGGCAAATGTAATACTTTGTGATATCTACGTATTGCTATCTTCTCGATCCTGCCAGGAAATTAAAGGTAGGGAAGGCATACTTTGCAGAATATTCCTTTTGGACTAGCTGACAAATGAAGAGTTGGCATACATTACCATAGGAATAGTGAAGACTGCCTTTTCTCTCTCTGTGTTTTTTGCATGGGAGGAGAGGACTGATACACAAGGGAGAGAAATGTTCCATTGACCTCACTTAACAGTGGTGTGAATCCTAATAGACTTTGCTGTGCTCACTTCTTAGAGAGAACAGTGCGTCTAAGTCCAAAGGAAGAAACATTTTGCTCTAGGTCATAATGTTTCTATCTTTTGATCCCTGTGCAGCTCTGTAGTCTCTCACATGATCCTGTCTGTCACTACAGAAGTTCTCCTCGATAAATTCATGCAATATTACCTTGATAAGGTCTTCAGAATAGTCCTTTTACATACAGGCTCTACTACCTACCACAGTAATGCAGATGACTAATAAATTAGATTTAAGAAAATAATGATCGCTGCTGTTTAAGGAACTCAGACATGATATTTCTTGGAAACTCCATCAAATACTGAATGATTGGATCACATACATGTTCACTCTATACAATTTTTAAGCATATTAATGCAGGGGGGGAAATATCCTTTTCCTTCTTTGCAGTCTGTCCCAGAGCTGCAGATATCACTTGGAGCTTTCTCTTCTTTCTCAGTGCATGGTTCAAGAAATGCATTATGGAACAGGCTGATTCTCAACCCAGTCCTGGGTTGGTTCAATGCAACCATGAGTTTAGTCTCTTTCAGGTCTCCTCTCAGTAGACGAATAGCTAAGCAGTGCAATCCTCTCCCTTACAGTCTCCAACTTCTAACAGCCCTGGTGACCCATCATGTGTTCTGGTGTGACCTTTGTATTTGGGCTTGTGCAGAGGGAGTGCTGCTCATGCAGTTCTTCGTGCCAGAAATATTTCCCATGGGGATGGACGGTACTTATGGTCTTGCAGAGCAACTAGGAATTTGACTGACTTTCTGACTTCTGTTTTCTTCTGGGTCCTCAGGCTTGAAGTGAAGTTCTGTTTGCAGATTTACCAGTGTTTTGAATTTCTTTGTAGTTTATTACTTGAAAAGAATCTCAGAATCTCCTGGTCCTGTGCTGGTGAAAGATTGAAATGCTGCTTTCTGTCTCTCAAGCATCCTGACTCACAGTGCTGTGCCCACGTAAGGAAACGCACAGATAACAAGTCCTAAGACCACCCATGATTTTGTATCCTCTCTTTCTCTCGCTCCCCTCAGCCCAAAATCTTTTTCAGGTCGAAGATGCTTGATGTGTTAAATTGATCCATGTATGGAAGCTATTCAATACATTTTGATCATTCTTGTTGACTTCTGTAACCCTTTCCCAAATCTGCTGTCTTTTGGGTGGGTGGTGTGTGTGTAAAAGTGAGAGGGAAGGGAATGACCAAAACTGTGCCCAGAATTCAGCAGGTCAGACAATGAATATTTTATAGCTTATTTTTCCTCTCTCAAATGTTACTTTGTACATTTTGGGCTTCCAGTTAATTCTTTTGTCCTTCTTTTCCTTTGTAACACGTGAAAATATAATGGGTAAAATGAGGAGGGATATTGCGGTTGTTTCTTAGCTTTTTTCTAAATTGAAAGTTTAGCTGTTCTGCCTTGAATGTACGCAATGATGATCAGATAAAAACGTGTGTGGAAGAGCCTCCTTCAGTGTACTTTAAAATATATGTTGTCTCGTGTCTGCAACGTGCCAGCTAGGATGGGGGCTATTATCTCTGCTAGTCTGAGCAAGTAAAACCTTCAGAGTTTTACCAGGAACACAGAAGCTGGGTACTCTTCACAGCCATGTCACTAACTTTATATGATATTGTTCAGTTTATAAGACTTAGCTGTTTCCTACCTCAAGGCTAAGGACTGCGTTTCCAGTATGACAGTGAAATGTAATATTATTATGGAATGAGTATGTGAACACTCAGTACGTTAGAGCTTATGAGCGTGTCTGCTGTGAACTAGGTATTTTCAGGCTGCTAATTACTATGTGAGCTGAATGATGGTGCTCTCTAACATTTAAATCTACTCTGTGAAATAATCCTCTGTAAATCTGCTACAAAGGGTCTGTAAAACATTCCTTTTAAGAGGTTGTGAGGTTTATTTATCATGGAAAGTAGGTATTTAGAGAGAAAGTGCTTGATATTAAATTGCTAAAGCTGAAACATTTGAAGATCTGTTTCACTATCTTAAAGTTTTAACATAAACATGCCAGTTAAATTCCCTGCTATCCTTCCCAAAAATGAAAGACAAACACATTTTTCTGAAAGATCCCTCATAACAGAGGGACTTGCATGCTCAAAAATATTTAATATTTCTTTTGCCATCACAAATCCGGAAACTGTGTTTGTTGCTGTAGAGCTGACCTGAAAATGAGCAGCTGTGAATCCTGTTCTCTTCTTTGCCTGTCTCTGAGGCAGTAAAGTATTTTGGATTAGGTTGATGAGTTCATCTCAATCTTTGTAACTATTATGACCATACTTTTTTAATACTTGCTACTGTTTCACCTCAATGGTGAGATTCAGCAGGTACATTAAGATTCAGCTGCTACATAGAGTTGTACCCTAGTTTTTCCTCTGCCGTTCAGTAGTTGGAACGCTCTGCAGTGTGTCAGAAAAGTGAATGACTGGTGTGATTAAGACACATTTCTCTGTGTACACAGAGAAAAGCATTTCAGTTTGTTTTTGTTTTTTTTTAAGATGTAGGAAATAAAAAGAAAAAAATGAAATCTGTACTGGAGGAATAGAATTTTCTTCATTTAAGTATGAACAGTACTTCAAATGAATGTAAGGAAATCATAAGATACCTGAATTTAAAGGTTCAAATGAACTAGTGGGACTCTAAATGCCGTCTCTCCTTCTGTTAACATATATCATGGAATGTTTAAAAAGTTGGACTTTTTGAATATATACTTTGAATATATACAAATAGCATGGGAAAAAACAGGTATTATAAGAGACCACAGAAGGGAAAATTTTATGGTCCGCGACAGAAGGGATATAGTCCACAGTTGATGAAACTTTAATTGAGTTAGTAGACAGAGTCTGTTGCAAAAATATCAAATGACAGAATGATGAAATGTAATTAGTAAGTGTTGGACACTTTTCCCAGAAGCCATATGGGCCTTAATGTGTAAGGTGATACACAGACCTCACATAAGATTTTGTGGGTTTTTTGTTTTTTCCTTAGCAAAGAAAGCATCCACTAGCAGATTGTCATCATGCATCCATTGTGTTCACTTACTCTTTAACCTTCCTTGATGAGTAGAAATGGCTTGCTTTTTAAATACAAGACTTGAAAGAAACTCTGATTGGCTTTTAGGAGCATTCACTAAGCAAATGTCTTGAGGTTCTTTAAATTAATTGATGCCTTTTTCTTGCTGTGCCTCTATTAGAGTTCTGTATGACTAAGGAAAAAGATTTTTTTTCCTGTGAGTGTATGTGTACATTCTAAACTGTTATTGAGACTGACGGACTTGAATTAAAACATACAAGTAATTTGATTAGAGAAATAAATGGCTGTATATTAGGAACCTGCACTGGAAATAAAATATTTGAAATGTGCGCATCTATTCATATGGTAATAACAGGCCCTTTCAGGCACAAGGGCTGAATAGAATGATGCAGCCTTCAACCTTTCGATTGTTGCTATAGCAAGTACATTGCCTGCTAGTAATTAATTTGAACATCCATCAGTTACCTGGCCAGGTAGGCCCTGTAGCACTTCAAAGAAATAGGTTTGTTCAGTTTATCCAACTTGTCCCCAAAGTGGACATGTTCTTCAAATATTCTCACTTGGAGTGATTTAATGAGTTGACTAGTAGCTTGGCAGTGAAATAATCTATTGTGCACTTATTTTAGAAACAACAGAAAAAAGCATGATCCATTTTTTACTGAAATACTTTCTCTCAGAGAGCAGACCAAACTAGGAAGGAATTCTTCTGCCCCCCCCAACCCCCCATAGTGGACAATATTTTTTTAAAAAAAAGGGGGGGTAGGGGGTTAACACTGAACACTTGCACAGTTTTTTCTTTTTATCCAGAGTAAAACTTGCTGATATGAAGTGTTTTAAGTTGCTGTGAAAGTTAGATGGGAGATTGTTGCTAATCAACAATATTTTATTACATAAGGATTTAAACCAGGTCATATTTATGGTAGGAGTTTGGCCTGCGAAGAGAAACAAATATATACTGCTCAAATTGCATTAGGCTACTTTTTGTTTTAGGAAATAGATAGCTAATTACTGGTGAAATTTAAACAGTACTTCAAAAATACTCTATGGAAATAAGGCAACAAATGTATTTAAAGATGACTGCTAAGGTTATCTATAGAACGGATACTGAGATATCCTCTGGTCATGGTAAGGTCCCTGCTGTGCTGAATACTAAGCATTTATGATGACAATACTCTCCTTTGCTTCAGCAGTGCCGGACCCAGTCTTGAAGATCTAATGTAAGATGGTTGTCTATAAAAGCCTCTTAGCACTTCCCAAAGTAAGGCTATAGAGGCTACAATAGTGAAATGATTGGTAATACAGTAATCTGCTTTACAAAAGCCCTGAGAGAGGGAGAGAGAGAGAGAGAGAGATCTATATATAAGTATATATATATTTAATAATGAGAGAATTTCAAATGGACTAGAACTTGATTTGCTTCTTAGGAACTGGCAGAAGCTGAATCCTAGATGCTGCTCATACTGCTTAAATCCTTGTATATGTAGGTAATGTGAGATCTTTTAATTTGTTCATGATTTTGAGTCTTTTCCAGCTCTGCTGTAAAACAGTTCTTCTAGTAGAAGTGATCTGTCACATACAGAACTGAGGAAGAAAGATACACAAAATAGAGTTTAAATAAGATCGTATCATTAATTTCTTTCTTTTTTTTTTGCCTAATGTTTCAGATTTTTCTTCTTGACTGTCCTCCATGTCGGGTTGCAATGATTCTTTTCAGGTAATGCCCCATCCTTGCTGCATTTCTGTCTACTTGCATGGTGTGCTTAGAAGTTGATTGTGGCTTAAGTCATAAAATAGTAAGATACGCATCCAGCCCTTAGTTAGAAAGACATACTGGCTGGACTGAATGATGAGACCTTGAAAAGGGTCATGGCTTCAGCTGTGGGTGCTGAGTCCACTGACCCTTGTTTCTTTTGTACTGGTGGTGGTTTTGGTCTCACAGGCAACACCTATTCGCGCAGTAGTTGATGAGAGCACAGGTGTCCTTCTACAGAATAACCTATGGGCTTGTTAAATGTATGTCATGTGCCTCGTACTTTCTGATTATCTTCACTAAAAATTAGTAGCTGATCTTCATGGAAGGCCATATGTACAGTATGGGTCTATTTTTTAAAATGTGGAGATAAGTTAAATAGTTAAAGCAGATTCCTACTGATTTGGGTATTTCTCAAATGTGTGCAATCTTTTCTATAATATTGCTTATTGTTACTAACTTTAGGAAGTGGTCTAATGGACTAGTGCAGTAGAGTCCAGTAAACAGCCCATACTTTTTATAGGTTCTTACCTATAGAGTTCTTGCTCTCAAAGGCCCTCTCTCATGTGCGTTGCATGATAGGGGTACAGCTAGTATATTGTGAGGAGGGTCATGGGACTTCCCAGACAGAATGATAATCAGGAATGGCTGTAGTTGCCACCGTGACAGTTCACTCGGCTCTTTCTTCTCTTAGTCTAGGCAGTGACTGGAAAATATGATGCTGGGGGCATGCCTCATGAATTGTTTTGGAGGTGCTACTGTCTCGCTACAACTTTTTCCTGCTGCTCCTTATTTGGGCAGGGAGTAGGCTGAATACAGAGATACAGTACTAGTGCCTCTTCATCTCAGAGAGCGTGCAAAGTAAGTCTGGTGTCTAGGAAATCCTGGATTTACTATGCATTTGCAAAGGACTGGTTGCAGGGCAGAGGCTGCAGTATTTGTTCTTTTTCAGAATGAGCCTTTCTGTTTTCTGACGTCCTGACATACAAATGACATTTGAAGAACTGTTTTGGAATTGTAATACTTCCTCCCCCGCCCCAAGTTACTTATAAACTTTGTAATTTTTAATAGAGTTTATGACAGGCAGTGGTTGTAGAATGAAATTTATGCTTTACTTTGTCTCTTATATAAAGTAGACTTAAACAGTACTGACCTTACTTCTGTAGGTCCTGATGCAACAGTGGTTCAGGGAGAGATGACTGAAAGCTGTATAAAATAAAATACAGCACTGTAATTTAAATACTACTTTCTTTCCCTGTTCTTTGCTTGGGATTCTCTGTTGCATCTTTACAAATATAATTCTTTTATTTAAGTGACTCAAAAATCAGACTTCTTCCAAATTCCCAAAGCTTTAGTTTGATGTCATGTACATTTATGGAGTTGGATGAAAGTAAAAACTTTCTCAAATGTCTATTTTAAGCTCTGAAAGCAAAATGAACAGCAAAATTTCAACCATTTAGCAGCCTGGACCATGAACAGGATTAATATGAACAGGATTAATATGAACAGGCAGTCAAAACCTTCTAGGAATCCAAAGCTCATTATAGAAAGCAGTCCTACTTCAGGAAATTATTAAAATGTTTATTTAAAGAGAGTTCTTATCCTGGTTATTGCAGTGAACAGTGGCTTTATTCAAATTAAAGCCAGCAGAATTTTCTCAAATTTCCTGCTACCTTTTATGAAAGATACACTACATAAAATACTACATAACTATACATAACATGTACATATAACATACTACATAAAAACTTTGCATTTCATTTCTAATCTGTGAAAATAATATCTCATCTCTCTTCTAAGGTTGCAGATGCATATGTTAAATGGGGCCCTCTTAGCATTGCTGTTTCCTGTCGTTAACACGCGCCTGGTGAGTATACTATACCTTTCCTTCTCCTCGTGTATTTCTTCCTACAATACTTTCTCTAGAAAGGTGCTTGAGCTGTCTTTAGAGGTGGCTAAATTACACAGATTTGGTTTAGGAGCTATACTTCTAAAATACTAAGCAAGTTTTGATGGTTAAAATTTCTTGCTGCGTGTAAATTCACTGCTCATGGAAAACTTCTTTATTCCCATATCTTTGTTTCTGCAGGTATTTCCTCCCTCTCAATTAAATTCAGCAGGCTACATACTATTTGCATAATGAATCGGAGTGATCTATAAATACCTGCTGGATTTGTGTATTGAAGAGATATCTAAGACACTGAGAAAATGATGGGATGAGAGTGTTTCACTCAAAGCAGGTAAGTTAGCTCTTTTGCTAAGATCTTTCTGAAGTACTAGATTATCACTGAGTTGCTTCTTTTACTGTGAAGAACTTGCTGTTTTGAATATGGCAGTCAGATTACTAACACTTGCAAGTAGCCGCCTTTCTTCATCCCAGACCCTTTTGTAAAGCTATCTAAAAGGTGTTTCTTCTACATTGCTGGAGCAAGCAAACTACTTTCTGAAATGCATTTTTTTTTTTATTTGTAAGTATTATTTTAATGATGTCTGAGACAACACTATTGAATGCCTGAAACTGAAGAACTAGTTTCTTTTCAAGCAGATGCATATAAAACTATAAATAAAATTTAAGTATAAAAAGTTTAGACTTCAGAATGGCTACGTTGTGAGATGGAGCTGTCAAGTGTGTTTTCTTTTGGACGTCAGTTGCTACGCTGCCGTACCTTTTGTCCTTGTGTTTTACAGGGTAAATTGATTGTGGGGAAAAAAGTTAATGCAAAAAAATAGTTTATATCTTTCACATGATTAGGTTAATTCTAAAGTCTAAACCCTTTTGTAGGGTGGCAGCAAGTGCATTCAGGAATGTAGTTGTAGCATCATATCGTAGCTGGGGTGGGCTTAATCTAGGAAACTTTGGCAAACAAGACCAGTGAAGTTGCAGCAATGCAATTTGTGTAGGCTGCTAATACAAGGACATATTCAGGGTTCAAGTTGTATAGTTGGTGCTGAAATCTCTGCTGCCAGTTTCAATGTTATCGGTACTGAAGCAAGCTAGATTGTTAGTAGATGTATGCCGGTCAGCATCATTTAAGCCTTTGAATATGCTATAGATACAGTCTTTATTTCAGCCTGGTGGCAGCTATTAGTCCTACAAATTATAGTTTGAGTTAGATTTTTGCTTCAAGTTATTTACCTCCAACAACAAGCTTTTTTCCTGAGTGAAGTCACATAAGAGCCCTCCTATGATCCAAGTGAATGCTGAGTAAATATATTTGGCTTTAGGAAAATTCAGTCTGTTTTACCAGGCTGTAAATTCCTGGTACAGGTCACTAGAATGGATCCAAAATACTAGTCTTTGATTTACAAGCACAATCACAAAAACTTCCATGTGGAGAGTTAATAATGTGGAGAGTGGAAGCGTAGAACAAAGTTCATTGTCCATTCCACCCTGATCTTTAAACTGACAGTGAACGTGATAGCTTTGAAAGCGGCTTCACAGGATAGCATGTGGCCCATGGTTAAAATGACGTAGTGGGAGACTAAAAAACTAGAAGTGGGTACACATGAATATGGGAGATTCCTCAGGCCTGGAATTTGCCCAGTGTTGTTGGCGTCTGTCACCTGCTCTCCCCCCCAGATTAGGCACAGCAGGGTTTCTTCATCCAGGTTTTCAAAACTGCTACAAATTTCCTGTCTTCTGGAAGAAAAATTAGCCTGTTGGTGTCCCTAGTAATACTCAAACCTGTCGAGAATTAATGCTAAGAAAAGTTGTCCTGAATCTGAGCTGGATAAAATATTTCTAAGAATTATTTTTAAGAGTTGTTATGCATGCACATATGGGTGTGTGTGTGTGTGTGTGTGTGTGTGTGTGTGTGTGTGTATGTATATATACATATAAGCGCACATGCTTGCTCATTTTCTCAGATTTCAGTGGTTTCAGTAGTATAAGCCTAGAGTTCCTTCAAGATTTAGTCTTTTAGTCCTTCCTAATCTGGTAACTACACATATTCTTTTTCATACTAGAAATGTTTATTTGCAGTTTGCAATTGTTTTTATTAAAACTAGTTACTGCTGAATAGAAATGGCATTAAATCAAAAATGCAAATAGAATTTCTTGATAATAGAATACTTTTCCTGTTTCAAATTAGGTAGCTTTCTGATTTCTATTGGATTTTTAGGAGTAACCTGTTAAGGTTAAAATAATACATGTTGAAATATTTTAATAAATCATTAACTTGTATTTTCTCTAATATTATTATAGATCTCACTTATATTTGGGCAGTGGTGATTAAACAGGAAAAATACAGACTACTCGTATAAAATTCTGCCCTTCTCTAGAGACAGAGGAGCCAAAGGACTACGTCCAAGAGCAAATATTTTTGGAATAAATACAGCTCTAGGATATTTTTGGCTTAACAGCTGCTTGCTAGGCTAGTCTCTTTTCTGTGTGTCTTCTGGCACAAGATAATATGGGTGATGTTTTATAGCACTGCAGCTTTGGCCCAAATTATTTCTTGGTAGACGTGCATTCTGCTCTATAACTGTCGTTGTAAATATCCACAATGACATTTTCCTGAAAGCACTGAATAACTCTTAACACTTAGTAGGAAGTTCCAAAAAAAAGTGCAATAAATTTGTCTATGCTCTCTGTTCCTCTGCTCTGATTTGTAATACCTTCCTGAAAAGCTTTTGACTCAGTCAGGAATGGTCATCATTTTATGCCTCAACTTTTTATTTCAGTTTTGTGATATTTTAAGACATATATTTTACTGTATGCATGGTTCATACAAAAATTTGTATACCTAGTTACATCTGTAAAGGGTTGTAATATATAGTGCCTGGCAGAAAGTAAGAGCATGAGAAGTTGGACACCTGACCCAGCTACTCATTTAGAAGTGGGGGAGGGAGAGCATGCTTTTGGGCAGGTAGGTGGGAGAAAGTTCTCTCATTCTCAAGAGACAAAACATTCTTGATTAGCATTAACAATCACATGGAAAATAGGGTAATCTTTGAAGACTTCCAGGTAAATAGAGAAGAAAATGTTAAGGGAATCAGATTGTTAGGTTCCCGGGTAGGAGCCTAGAAAGGTGTAAGAAGAAATACACAAGTGCAAGATCTCTTTTAACTCCGTATCTATATTACATGGAATACAGTGTAGGTCCTGCTAGCCTAAGCCTCACAAAGGTTGGAAAGGAACCCCGTTAAAAGTTTCTCAAATAAGTCGCAAAACAACGTGTGGCACCAGGTCTGTGCAAGTAAATTAATTTAGCTGCCAGTGAAGTGTTTGGAGAGTAATTGTTTTTGTATGAGCATGTGTGCGAACATATTGCATTAATCAAATTTTAAAGGAAAATATTTCTACTGGTTTTAAAGCTTTGTTTGCAAGCTGATGTCCTGAATATGTTGATATAGATAAAGTAAAAAATAAGACATGTCCTAGAGGCGTTGGGCTTACTGTCTCGGCTAACACAGAGATGGTGCAGTTTTAATGTTTCCAGAAGTTGCTAGACAGTATTATTAGAACTATTTGCCTTGAGAGGTACACAGCCTAAATCTGTTTTAGGAATAGAATCATACTTTGAGCAATACTTGCAGTGCACTCTGTCTTTAGGGACTATGATAATGTCCTACTGCATCTCTGTTGACTGTTAAGGTAACGATGCACTGTAGTAAAAAGTTTGCCCCAAATGCCTGTTAGCTACACAGCAAAATGGAATAAGTAATGGTAGCCCATGATGTCATGTCTAAATTGTCTAAGTCTAACTGGCATAAGTGAAAATAACAGTATGGTTAGACATCCAGGGCTCTGGAAAGGTGGTGCTTTGGCTGCTATTCGTACTAAAGCCACTGATTCTGCATCTTTCACACGTATCAAGGCTACGTACGTTAAAATGGTATGGGTGCGTAAGTGCAATTTACAATCACACTTTTATTTGGGAATGCAAATTTACCTTATACTGGTGGTAAGTAGTGCCAGTATTATCTGTAGAGGAAGTAAAAAATACTCTTTCTGAAATTAGTATTTTGTGCACATATAACTCTTCTATCTTGGACTCAATTCTACAGATGCCTGACTGTGTCCCTAGAGTCATTACATGTGTGCTGGTTTGCATAATCAAATTGAGTGACCAGGAGACTGTAATGCCTTTTTATGAGATACAATAAACATCAAATCTAGCACTGATCAAATAAGGAAAACAGTAATAAAAGTTAAAATAAATGCCTACAGTTTAGCTCAGCAGTGCATTGAACAACTGCATTGTCCTAACTTTCTTGGTCAGCTTCATCTCTGTAGTGACAGGCCAAGAAAAAAATTCCCTCTCAAATTAGCAGAATTTGGGTATGTCATGAGTTGGAATCCTGGGGGTTTGCTCTAGCTGGATCTTCTGGCATTTGTATACTAGTAAAAATATAGTTGTTGTCCTTGTTTCATTATGTTTCTGATCCCCTCCATCCCTGTAGCAAGGTATTATTCCTAGTCCTGTGTTCCACCATGTCTCGACTCTACTAATCTTCAGCACAGACGGACTCTCTTTATAAATCTCATGACTGTGCTTGTGCATGCTAACACCTCCCTCTGGTAGCAGATGCAGATTCTGATTCTCTCCCTCTGTATATATGCCCACCCTAACAGGATTAATTGAAAATGAGAACTAGATAATATTGGATAAAACTAATCAATTAATGCTACCTTAAGGGGTTATATTATAATTCTCTCTACTGACTGGATTGTGTAGAAGATGGCAGATGCCTACTTGAAGTTGAGATTAGGTTTTTTTGCCTATATCAGAATATCAGAAAATATCAGAAAAGGAACTGTTGCAAATAAAATCTGGGGAAACTGGTTTAGACCTTAGCACAGACACCACACAGATGGGTGCCTGATACTTAGCTACAGCCCTGGTACTCATTTATTTTAAGTGGCTTTGCTGTTGGCATCAATGCCAACATTAACATATCTTTATTTTCGCCCCATTCAGGTATGTGGGAATCCCTTATCTGATCTCTGCCAGGTGGACAAACTGGTGCCTGAGCTGTAGAATTGGCTGAATAATACGGTACTGAACAGTACAATAGTGTAACGTGGGTCAGCTTCTTGGCTACTTGCCGTTTGGACGTCTGCTGGAGAAATGAGTCTTAGCAGGACTGGAAATAATCTGTTTTCCAAAGGCCACTTGTGTTTTTGTTTTGGATTTTTTTTTTCTTTTTAAATACTTCATGTCTGTCCTGAGATGATTCTCTTAAACTCCTCCAGCAACTGTCTCTCCTCTGCCAAATAAGTCACTTGCTATCCTGAATATGTTGAGAAGTAACCAACATCTGTTACATGGGCCTAGTAGCTGTTTGCCCCATGATTTCTGCATTGTACAGCTTTATATAGATTCCCCCTCTCCCATTTCATATATACTGTGGTTTGCTTTACAGGTTAAATTAAAAAAATCTGCTTGCGGCTTATTTGTGGATTACTGACCCTGTCTAGGATACTAGTCATTAATTTTAAGTTATGAATCTGGGTTTACTGACTATGTCTAGGAAAGCTACTGGTACAGAATGCCATTCCATGTTTACTGCAGACACCTAGCCTGCCTGCTGGGTGTGCTATAGAAAAGGGCAGAGCTGAATTACTTTTGTTCCTTTTTCTGTCATACCCTGCAGTCTTTGTAGAGGATGGTGGAGGGAGAGTTCTTGCCCAACACAGTGCTTGAGCTATTGTTGCAAATATAAAACCAAGGCATAAATAATTAGCAGAGGGAGGAATACTACTTTCAGAAAACAGAGCAAAGTAGCAACCTCCCTTCCCACTGAAACCAGCTGAGCTGAAGCGAGTTTAGACTAGTGTTTTGCCATGCTTTGCGGGGCAGGGAGGAACTCACATCTAAATATTAGACTTCTGGGCTCAACTCTATTCGAAGCTCTATGGTTTTGAAGAGCTTTTTCTAAATCTTAGTGCAGTCAATGGAAAGACCTAATTGTTTCCTCAGGGCAATAGCTGGTTTAAGTTGAGGCATCCATCACGTGCTCAGAGGACTGCCGTTGATGGCCGTGACTTTTCTTGCTCAGAGATAAAAGAAAGAGGTGAGCTCTAATCCTTCATCACATAGTTTCTCTTTTCTGCAGTCTCACAAGCAATAAAAGTGGCTGCTAAGGGTTTAGTTAGGCCGTTATACATAACTTACCTGTTCCTGGGATGAGAGCTTACTGTCTGCTCGCTATTTATTCTTGGTACGTCTCCAGCGAGCCCTTAGCAAGTGTCCCGGGAATTGTGGCCCTTTTGAATCTGCACCATACTGGGCTGATGCGGGGGCAAGCAGCAGATGTGGCTACCTTGAGCTGAACTCTTCCTGGAAAAAACAAAACATCGTACATCTTCTAGCAGAAGTTTCATCAGAAAATGTAAAAACTGAATAGTCTGAATGTTTATTGCAAAATATGCTAACATAGTACTCTGGATTTTGTGTGCGTGTTTGAGGAATAGTGTATGTCAGTATTAGGCTGTGTTTTGAAACACAGCATGATTTTATACCAATGTTAAAACCAGTGAATGGACAATGAACAGATTTTTCTTCAAGTAGCAACCTTTAAAGGAAAAGAACCTATTATCTTGAGTAGCAGGGTAGCCTGTACTCTGTATTCATTTAGACTGTTAAGAGAGCCTAGAATATGAGTTAGTAGAAGAAATGGATAATTTGTCATTTTGTCTTGTACCTTTACTTGTTTTAATGCCCTGAGAAGGGAAACAAGGTGAAATGCAGGAAGAGTGATGCTAGCAGCCTGCAAGGGAGAGAGGAGTTTAGGGCAAACAGCCAGCAAACCGATTGGAAATTAATATACAGAGTTCAGAGTAGTCCATCTTGATAACGAACGTTCAATGTTCCCGAATCTGGGGACAGGTGTGGATAAAGAAATATGTCATCAATACATTGGTCTGTTACTAGGGAAATACTTGTTGCTCTTGAGAGTGGCTGCTGCGTTCCACCAAAGGCATCTGATGGGAGAAGACACGTCTGTTGAGGCCTGTGGCGAGGGTCTACTTTAGGGTTTGTTGCAGTCTGGATTTAGATACTCATGGCCTTTGCAACTGCATACCATCAAATATTATGAGATGAATCAACTCAGGAGGCAGTATTCTGACCTCCTTTATGTTCTGTGAATAAGTGTTGCTTTGATTTTTGGATATCTCAAACGTGATCACATTCTAAACTGCTAATTTGTTTTCGTGAAGAGGTTTTTAAAATCCTGGATTGATGGGTGATCCTTTCTATGTTGTCTCCACTATCTGCACCTATCTGCTATCTGTGAATGAGTGTTTATTGATAAAACAACTTACAGACCAGACCTTTAGAGCTGGGTGAGTCAGTCGTTCTGTACAACTTTATAGTTAATCTGTTGTGTTTGTTTTTTTCTCTTTATTGTGGCCTGGCTGTACAGCTTGAGTGCCTGGCTGTACAGAGAAGTCTGCGTTGTCAGTTCCATACCAGGAAATGCATTTGCATAATTAGCTGGGCTTCAGAACAATCAATCTTTCACAGCAAAAAAAATGTTTTGTTTTACACACACACAAAAAAAAAAAACATTGTCAACACTACTGCAGCAAAACAACTGTTACTCTGTTCTCAGAAGTGTCCTGAGTGTAACGTTTGTGTAACTGACCCTCACAACTCGGCGAGTGCAGAAGCCCACATGAAACCACAGGATATTAGAGCATGCTCCTTGGCAGGGATTGAGTGCCTCATGTTGTATTGTTTATATTAGGAGCTATTGTTTCTGAAGTGTGCGTATTCCAGTTGGGAGAGGTACAGGTTTTCCTTTCTCGCTACTAAAGCTGCGTTAGCCTCTCTTCAGATATTCTTGTTTGATTCCCTTATTTTGCCCTAGGTATCTTTCAACAGGTAATACAGGAGACAAAAGAAAAGATTAATAGTCAGGAAACTTCAGAATTTCTGTGAAGTTCTTGCTTCTGCATACTGTTATCTTGGTTGGTTTTATGTTTTGATACAGAATACTTAGAGTAAATTAACCCAACAGCTTGTATGGAAGATTCTTTAGCCTACTGTCTCCCAAGAGTTGGCTGCACATGTTGGAGTTTGCAGTCAGGACACTGATAGTGTTTAAAGTATTCAGCTGGAGGATGCCAGGACTAATAGAATCCAGCTGTTGGGTTTAATGGCTTTTAAATTCAAAATTGGATTAAAAAAATTGTAGAATTTATCTGCTGCTTATTGACTGTTATTTAGGAAGAAAGCTGAACTGTTTCAATCTCTGACTTCTGCTGATGCAGAATTTTTTGTGATGTTTCTGTTTCAACATTATGACTTTAATATCTTTGGACAATAACAGAAAAGGAAGGTTTTTTGAACAGACAGGCCATGATAGTAAGACTTGCATCCAGAGTCACTTTAGGCTTTAAAATGAGTCTGCATTTGAACCAAGGCTAATGATTTGGCTTTGCATTACTCCTGTGAGATTTCAGACTCAAGTAAGGGTATTGTCCAATTTTCACATCTGAAATATATCAGAAAAGTATGTCTCTTCAGCCTTTTAAGTGAACTGCAACAATAACTTGGATTATGAATTTTGGATTTTAATTTTTCCTGCCATTGTTCAATTTTAAAAGTGTTATGGTCTAGTTTGAGACTTTTTTTCCGAACAAATGGGTATAGACAAAGACACTTTGATTACTTTGCTTTTTTGCATCGTTGTTGGTAATTTATACTAACAAGGAAAAGGAAGAGAGCGAGCTTATGTTATCTTATGTTATTCCTCCTTTATTGTGCTTCTGGCTAATTTCCTAAATTCTCTGCTCGAAGCACTGTATCGTGTTTGCGGCAAGGAGGATGGGATGGGTACAGATAGCTGCATTTTCAAAGCACTGACCATTAATGTCTCTCATCCCTTTGTTAATACACGCAGGTGACAAAAGAACTTAAATGAAGGGATTCTTGCGGGGCATAAGGAGAAGTTTTCCTTCTTAAAAATGGTTCCTTGTGACTCAGTTGTTAATAATGAATTTTCCTTATTCCTCAGCTTCCATTTGAAATGGAAATCTATTACATCCAGCGTGTGATGCTCTACGTTGTGCCCATCTGTCTGCTGCGGAAAGGAGGTAGGTTGGCACTTTGCCCTTTGTATATTGAATTGGTCCCTTCCAGTGGAACAAGATGTGCCTAACGGTTACCACAGATTTTTGCTCTTTTTCTTAGAATATGTATTACTCTTACTTGTTGTTACTTAACAGTTCCTGGTGGTATGTTGGAGTTCCATCCTGGGTAACAGTGTCAGGCACTGAATTAGGGGCATGAAAAGATGGTCTTTCGCCCAAAGGGTTATGTTGTTTTCAAGACTTTTGCCTGCTTGGATGTTTCTCGGGAAGTACTGCACCTTAAACTGAGCTGAAAAGATCTCTTTTTATCATTAGATCCCAGGTAAATATTAATCAGTTAGTTAGATAATTTCTTGGAATTCTGAAGCTGTAATGAATTGTAGTGGCACTCATTAGTAAAACAGGCTAGCTTGCTTGCTACCTTCTCAAACAGTATTACTATCTTGCATCCATTTTACTGTAATATTGCAGTAAGTCTGGGAATCCTAAATCATTGCACTGACTGGGGTTTTTCTAATCGTCACCCCTTAGAAGGTAGTGTAGTATGTATTCATCTGGTGTGATGCTCTGTCCCCCTCTAGCGTCGATGTGCCCTCAGCCGCATTATCTAGCAGAGCTGCATTGTTTCATGTAGGAAATAGAAGCTCGTAATATATAGTCCAGATGTTCAGAAGCTTCAACTGACAACCTAGGGGTGTGATGCCAAGCAGTGGGATGTAATTTAGCAAACGCTCAGAACAAACTTAGCCTGTTTCATTCTCGTGAATCTCTTGTATTTTACAGCAGCAGCCACTTACAATCCTTTGCGCTTACTACGCTATGTTTGTAACCCTCTTTTTGTTCTTGACTATTGAGTGAAGCTAAATGTAAATGAGCCAAAGAAAAAGTGAAGTACAGTAATTCAGAGATCGTTCTGTTTGTCTCTTATTAGTGAAATATGCCAGCCACATTTCATTTTGATGCAACTTTGATAGCACCGCTTGCCAGAATTTAAAAGATATAGTAAAACAGAAGTTGTATAAACTCCTAATCATTACAGAAGGCAGAGAGAAAACAATAGTGTTTACAGCCATGCAGTGCATTGTAGGCAATGACAAATCAAACTCTTGTAATATTACCATATCACTTCTTTTGATGTCCTTGAAGTTCCCAAATAATGTATCCTTTTGAGATATATATTTGCTTTGCTTTTACATTCGTCATTGGATGTTACCTGTGATCTTCCTTTGAATTTCAAAGTAAATGCTCTCCTGTTTTTTCTGTGCCTTTTATCTGGAGCTGATGGGACTGTATCTGTAGTTTGAAGGGCTTTGTGTTGTGCATTGTCTCCATCCTTTGCAGCCTAATGTGGTGGTCTAAATTTTTGCCCTTTATTAATTCCCAGGTATTTGCTGCCACCTAATGTTGACATGATAGTACTGAAATTTCAGACCCAAACTTTATTGGCTAAATGTATCAGTTGGGATTGCCCTAGGCTATGTAACTAACTTTTCAATTTCTTACGCAGTTGGCTCCTAGTCACCTGACTGACTGTAATACCTCATTAGCAAAACACACGTGAACTCTTGCAGTAAGTTATGGCTGATGCCACAGGTGACTAGATCTATGATTGCTGATGGAAAAACTACTCAGCTTAAAAATATTTGTTAATATTTTGTCATTTCAATAGCACCTCTGTTTAAAAGCACTTTGAGTAGATGATACCCTTTATCATATCTTGTGCAGCCTGCTCTATGGACATTGATCAGCTCTATATTTATTGATAGCAGCTCTATTCCTATATTTATGATAGAAAGTTCCATCAGTGAATCTAGAGATAATAATCTGGAGAAGTTACTGAAGTGTAGTAAAAATGGAAAAATGAAAAGGAATGGATAGGATGTGAAGAAGTATGCTACTTCAGTTTTACTGGAAGCCTATCGATATTACTGATTCCCTTAATAGGATCTCTATCACAATATTAATATTTCTCTCAAGTGAGTTGAGCAAAACACCTGAAGCAGAGATGGCTTGAGGCTTACTCTAGATAGAACTGCATGACTGAGTTTGTTGACATGCTAATCAAGTATCATCCTAATCATGCACACAGACTCAATTATGTGTTGAAGTGTTTCCTTTTGGACAGGAAACTGGGTGACAGTGAGGACGATAAATCCTTTTTTTCTCTTTCTTTTTGAATTCCCCATTATTCATTATAGTGGTGAAGACAGGACATGTTGCACTGGCAGAATCACCTTTGGTGTTCCCTCTCATCAGTTTGGGGGTTCCACCATGCTTAGGATCAAACTGCTGTACTAGAGACATGATCAGTGCTCAGGCTTCAGTGTTGCACAGTAAACTGACTGAGAGCTCAGTGCTCAAGGATATATTCCCCCATGGGAATAAAGATTTCTTCCCCTCTTCCTCTGTCTCCCTCCCCTTTGTACTGGCCGAATACAAATTTCCTTTCTTCCCCTTCTAACATGTTTCCTTTCCAAACGTGCATATGCATGTATGCATGCACATACCACTGAGACAAAACAAATGCACATGTACTGTGGTTCAGATCTTTCTCAACTGCACTACAAGGCTCTCAGGTGAAATAGATGGCGTGCAGATGTAACAGGTCAGCACAGAAGATTTTAACTCAATGCAGTTCCTACGTGAAGTAGGCCTGTAGTTGGCTGCTTTCCTGTTGGATGAATCTCACCTTGTATCACCTGTGAAGCTTGTCAAAAATTATACTCTAGAGCTGAGCAGGAAGCAGCATTCCTGAAAAAGCTCTAATCAGACTGCCCAGCTATAGGATAGATATAGAATTTTGGATATGGTCACTGTGTTTTGTTTTTTTTAATCCCCCTCAGGGAATGAGACCCTCTCTTCCCTTTCAAAAAAGTATGGATGCTTTTGTAGCTCCTGGACTGTATTACTGTGTGATCAGATGAGCGCTAGGATTGGCAAAAGGGAGGCACAATGAGTGAATTGCCAGGGTGGGGAGAAAAAGACAGGAGCCAGTGCAGCACTGATTTAGACCATGGAACCACCCCTTCACTGAAAACTCCTCAAACCACTTTCATCTGCAGTCACAACTAAGTTGGTCTTACGAAGCATACAAGTATGCTCAGATAAGTACACTGTATTTTGCTACTGGGATAGAGATTGCTGGAAGAAGGCTTAGGCAGCTGGGGAATTGTAATGTCTCAAACTGCCACCACTGTTTCAGGAGTGCGTTAACCTGGCCTCCAGAGATCAAGGTACTAGAGACCTCCAGTGGTGTTCAGGAAAACTTTATTTTGCCTGCCATACACTTTCAACATAATGGAAAAAAAAATCTGGCTTACATTGCATCAACCTCAGAGGTCTAACCAGTTCTTGACTGTCTTGGTCCTTAAGCTAGTAAATCTATCAGTGGTCAGATTTTTGGATGGATTTGACAAGATCACATGTGCACTTGATTTCACAGCTTCAAATTATATTGAAATTTAATCAAAATGGCATTGTTATTTCCTAAGTGCTGTGAGCAAATGGTATCACTCCACAGGGGTATGGCCTAAGAGTTAATATGTGGCTACTCCTCAGCGGTAGAGTTCAGGTGATAATCTTTCTTACGGTTTGAGATCTCCAGCATAATTTAATGGAACAGAAAAGCATACTGGTGTTGGTTTTGGGTTTTTTTTTCCCCCTTTTTTCCCCCTTTTTTGGGGGGGGCACTTTAAGGAGCGATCTGATGTATGAACAGATGTACCTGAAGGTCCAGGAATATCCTTTATGCTTAATCAGAGGCCTTTGTATCAGTGTCACTGCAGTGTCACACAGTGTCGTCGTATGGTTCAGACATCTTAGACTGCAGGGGGAGCTAGGTCTCCAGCATCTTCTTTGTTAAAATGATGCTGATGCCAATTGATGCTGAACAAAGGATTGCCAGCTAAACACTTTTGATTACTATGGTAATTTGAAAATTACCATTTTAGGTCTCTGAAGCATTGCAACCCAAAATATTACTAATTTATAAATTTGTTGTCCCTTTCCTAGGTCACAGAAGTGAATCTGAACAACATGTTGTGCCCAGCCATTG
>NW_026991446.1:0-2500 GCF_036370855.1 Dromaius novaehollandiae | reverse complement strand
ATGCAGACTGAGTAAGCAGCACTCCAAAGCACAAGAGGGCGCTAGTAAAACTTCTGCACCCACCATAATGTCTGGCACTAGCCAACGGACATTAAAATTATGGTGCCAAGGCTTTAGCTGTCCAGGACACGTGCAGTGCTACTTTTCAAGGGTTCAGACAGCGTGTGCAGTGTTTGAGCTCTGTCTATGTGTTCAGCGTTCTTCTATTTAAACACCAAAGAAGAAATTCCACTTTGTTGCCTTTGCAGGGTGCAAATTAACAGCTCTTGGTCATACTTACATAAATCAATGAAAGACCACAGTCTATGAGCACCTACCTATATTTGGTTCTGGTTCAGCTTCTTAGGGCTTGACAAACACTGCTAATAAGCAAAGCCCACCTGTGCTTAAGCAGGTGCTGCCTTGCTGAAGCTGGGAGACAGGAACAGGCGGTTCATTTGCACACCTTAAGATTATAGAGTACCTCAGTGTAGCAGTTCTATCCCTCTATCTCTGGCCTTAGTCAGGGTTTTGATATTTCTGTATATTGGATAATGTTTTGTAAAACCTAATTGTATTTCCTTTCAGAAACAGCTATTTGCAACTATTTAAACACTGTACTTTTATGTCCTAAGTCTTGTGTCTAAACTGCAGGCATTGGTTTCCTATACATTTATAGATAATGGAAAAATATAGATGGGCTGGGGTTTTTTTGCTGTTGCAATTGTTTCACTAGAGGCAGACTGTTATGAATTAAATTAGTCTTAGCAGTTAAAGCTCTGAAAAGGCCAAAAAATCAGGAAGAGGGCATATGTCAGCCCTTCTGCTGGTATGTGGAAGGTTTCAACAGGCAGACAGAGGTCAACCTTGATGTTTTCATATTTACAGTGACAAGATACATAACACATCTGTTGAGTTTTGTGATCTTGTACTCAGTGCTATTGCTCTAAATCTGTCTTGCAGCTTTTAATGTAACTTAGTTAAAGCCAAGGTGGTTTTAAAATTGATTTTATTTTTCTTCAGGGTAAATTTTGTACTTTTTAAAAAAATTATTTCTGCATTTACCAACCGAGTCATTCTCTCAATGCTGCAGAGGACGCAGCAGGCAGAACAGCGAGCATGCCCACCCACATCACTCTCGCCAGCCAACTGTGCCGGGGAGCTGGAGCTGCTCATGCACTGGGCTGAGGCACAAAGCTGTCTTTGGAAACTTGCAGTTCCAGTTGCCCAACTCTCTCATTCAAGCATCATGTTATCCAGGCACAGACTGGAATGGCAGGGGCAAGGATTGATGTGGGGGGCTGAACTGCCGCCTATGCTGTTAGTTCTGAATAATTTGTAAAAGTGTTCTACATTTTGTAAACTTTTTAATGTGCTAAAACTTGGTTATGAGGTAACATTTGCAAATAAGGGGTAATTTGTGTATTTGTTTTTGTATTTTGGTCCATTTTTTTGTTGTTGCACCCTAAGTCCAGCCAACTGGGCAAATAGTTGTTAAATCTTTATATTGAAACAAATAAATGCATTTTAAGGGATACTGTACAGTTTTGTTATTCTAGACCTACTAGGCACTGTGTGCGTCTTGCGTATGACTTCGTAAAACTAGGTAGGAAAACTGAACTTGGCTTTCCACTTCAATTTGTAATACTAACAGATTTCTAGGGGGCCTTGAATATTTGACAGCTAATCACCAATCAGATAAGAATATGGATTCTCCTCTAAGCTGTCTGTAATGCTCGTCTTGGTCTACTCTGCATGTAGCCATTCCTTTAAAAGAGAGCAACGATTATCAGCATTTCTGGATAGTCTAAGCATTCAAGCAGGACTTGTGCCTGTTATCTGGCAATCCCCACAAGAGAAACCTGAGTCTACCTTGCTGACAGATCCTTTAATCATTGCTTAAATACTTCCTGTCCATATCTTATGGATGAAAAGCACAGGAAACAGTATATGATGTCTCTCTGTACTCTCCTTCCACTTCATTATGATGTGACATTTGAAAATAAGGGGTAATTTGTGCACTTGTTTTTGTATTTGCCACAACTTTGGTAGAGAATGTTGTTTATTTCCTGTCCTGTTCTATGTCACTTCACTAGAACAACAGAGAATAGAACAGAACGTGTACTGAAGATTTCAGCCTAAAACTTTGTCCAGAAAACTACTCGAAGGTACTTGAACTGAAGTTCCATCTCTAATGCACTTCACAAATGTTTCTGGCAGTAATTAAAGGACCTTTAGGTATACTGCAAGTGTTGTGACCCAGTCCATTTCAGACCAGCAAGCATGTAATTGTGTAAGTTTCCTGGCAAATACCGTTCCTGGAAAGAGAAAATATTGAATATGCCCACCTTTCTGACTGGAGTTTATTATATGTGCGTTGCAGGAGGTTTTCACCAGTCTGGGAGCAGAATCAATACCACAGCTTCATTTCTCTAACAATGCTTAAAGCAGAATCATTATACTAGACTTCTGCCTAAGCATCAAGTGCTTTATGGAAACCTGAGCAATTTCTTTTTCACTT
>NW_026991445.1:0-19046 GCF_036370855.1 Dromaius novaehollandiae | reverse complement strand
GTCCCACCCCTCTAGCACTAGTCTGGAAGCGGTCAGTGTGGATGTGGCTCAGGCTCTTTTGAGCAAGCGCTCCAAGACCCTGGGCCAGAAAGCACAAAGCAAGCCGCAGAGGCATGATGCCACTGTGGTCCCCCACACACCCCACGCAGGGACGCTCTGCTCTGCAGCAACCAGCCCACGCTTCTCTGAGAGAAGGCGCCAGGAGAAACAAGGCTCCCTCGCAGCTTTCTGCCCTGGCCAGCTTCCCTGCCCACCCTCCACACCGGGGCAAGGCCGAGGCTTACGGAGACAGCAAAGTCCTTGGGGGCACTGCTGACTTCCCCGGAAGGAGAGACCGCCTTGGAGATGTGCTCCACGGTGACAGCCATGGGCCAGATCTGCTCAGGCAGCCGAATGACCACTTGGCCCTCCGCTCCTTGGAAAGCCCAGCACTGTCCAGGGGAAGTGTGCGGCTGAAACCAGAAAGCAGCCACCCTCAGTGGCAAGGCACTCCAGGAGCCCAGCGGACTGGCTGCTTTGCCAGCAGCACAGCCCTGGCTCGGTCTGTTGGCTGGCTTTCTGCATGGAAGGGCACCCCAGTGGATGAAAGGGACAGGAGGGGACTTGCCACCTTGCTTTCAGAAGACGGAAATCTTCCTTACAAAACATCTAGGCTCACCGGCCTTTCCCAAATCCCGCTCTGATTTTGCACAGCATTCAGAGACAGGGCGGGGCTGCCTAGGGGAGGTCACCCCGAGAGCCTTCAAAGAGTGTGCGGGAGGGACGAGCCCCCTTCCTCCAACTCGGCAGATCCCGCCAGGCTTGGGGGCCTGGAGGAGGTTCTGTCCTTGCCTGAGTGGCTTGTCAGGCTCCCCCCAACTTCCACTCTCTCTGGAAAGGGGCCGTGGGAGTTGAGGTGGGAAAATGCAGCTGCCAAGGACAAAGGTGCCCAGCACACTGCGGCCAGGGGTTGTGGGCAGGTGGCTGCTGTTGGGTTCAGCTCCGTTCCCCTCCAGACGACAGGGCGGCACTGTGGGGAAGCGCAGGGGATCGTCAGGAAGAGGCTGAGCCCTGTGGGGCTGAGCGAGGCTGCTGCTGTGAAGGGAGGTGTTTGGGGCTTGGAGGCTCAACTTGAAAGCAAGCAACTGCCTCAGAAGTCATGCTGCCTGTGCTATTACCTGCAGAATAGTATCCGGAGGATTGGCCATGGCAAAGAAGGCGAGACAAAGCCAGCAAGCCTCACTGCCTCGCCCACCATAAGTCCGGGATGTTCTCTCTGCATCGATGGTGGCCCCTGAAAGGCACATGCAAAGTAGCTGCCTCGGACAGGCCAGAGGCTAGGAGCAGCAGGGAGCCAGCAGGTATTTCTCAGGCTGCAAGCCCAGCTGGGCAGACTTGGTGGGAGGGCCATACGCCAGCGGAGGGCCAGCAGACTTTGTGTAGGCATACCTGTGGTTTTCAGAGCCCAGTCCACCGTCTGCAGGTACTTTGCCTCTATCTTCTCAAGGGCTGCCCGTGTCAAGTTAAGAAGGGGCTGGGAAAAGCATTGCAAAGGCAGAGACGGAAAGCAACAGGGAGAATGACACAAATGCATCACGGGGCACTTCTGCATGAAGACTGAGTGCTTGCACAGAGCAAAGGGGAGACTCGGGGTCAGTCCACCAAAGGCAAGACTTGTTGGAAAAGGCACCAGACCTTCTGGTCAGCGCTTTCTGACGAGTCAAGCATGGACTCGGGGAGAACACCAGTCTCAGGAGCCACCGTGCAGACCTGGCTCAGGTCAGCACTGCCCCAAGCAGCCCTGAGAGCCAGGTTTGCGCTGGGCAGCAAGAGGACAGAGCACACGCTGCAAAGGGCCAAGAGGAAGCAGCAGGAGACAGCCTCCAACTGAGAGCAAGGTCTTTGATCAAATGGCAGCCACTTTACCCCTCTCTTCTCCTCAGCCATCGCCCTCTCCTCCAAGACCTCTTCTATGGAGTGCAGGATGGCCTCATTTGCAGCAGCCAGCTCTGCTCGCAGGTGAGCCACCTGCTCTTCCAGGAGCTCCCGCTCATGGATCTTCTCCCTCAGCAAGGGCAGGGAGTTGCTGCAGACAAAGGGAAAGCAGATGTGGTGCAAGAGCTGCGCAGCCCCTGCAGGCAGTCCCGAGTAGGGTGCCACAGTCTTGCCCCCATCCTCTTCCCTCCCTCACAAGAGCAGAGGCTTCCCTTCCCCTCCACGTTTAGCACAAGGCAAAGGCTGGCGCCCTGGATGCTTTGCCACTCAGTGAGTTCCATGGGAAGGAAGCCCTCTTACCTGAGCGTTGTGAGCTCTGTTTCTGGCACCCCAGCCTTCTCCTGAAACACAAAGGCCCTCCCTGAGAGGAAGCCCAAGGAGCTGCATGGGGGCTTCCCACAGGACACTTCCCCAGGAAGAGCAGGTGGCAGTTGCTGCTGCTTTCTATCCACTTGGAGCAAGCCAGAGGATGTCGGGCCTTTTTCCAGCCACTGTCTTTGGGAAGTCCATTTCCTGTCTGAGCATTTGCAGACTCCAGGAGCTAAGGCAGGAGCAAAGCCACCTCCTGCCCAAGTGCTCCTTCCTGCAGCCTGCCAACCTGCAGTGCTCACTCAGGGAGCTCTCAGGGTCAAACCTCATTCAGCAGCTACAGAAAGTGAAGGACAAGCACAAGCGTGTCCCCCCCACACATCTCTGTGAGGATGAGCCCTGGGCATCTGGACGGGATTCCCAACTTTTGCAGGGGAGGCAGGAGCTCCGAGCTATGGCCTCGGCCAGAGTTTGCTTTCCCCCAGCAAGAGGCACCTACCTGCAGCGCTTCCTCTTGCCACTTGCTCTCGGAGAGCAGCAAGCCCCAGCAGTAAAGCCCAGCTGCAAGTCACCACAGCAAGAGACAGTTATACTAAGAGGCTTTCTAATGGTCCCTGGAGCCACATTTTCTCCTTCCACAGCTAGGGAGCAAGAGCTTGCCTGGGACAGCTGGAGCTGGAGCTGGAGCCAGTGCAGAGCGCGGAGGTGGCTCCAACCCCTTGAGCACTGCCCAGGCCCATGGGCTTGGAAAATACACACACCCAAGGCCCACACACCCGCACACCAATGAAGGCATGTGGCCCCGAGCCAAGAGGAAATGCACCAGGCCATGGCAGTTTCTGCACAGACATTGCAACCCCAAAGCTCTGCAGCAAGGAGGGACCTCTAGCCAAAACGATCCTAGGCGCTCCACTCCCTCCCACGGCCGGCAGCCACGGCAGGCGTGAGGCAGGCTGCAGTCCACCTGTAAAGACCCTCTCTGGCCTTCACTGTGTCACGGAGATGGGAAGCTGGAAGGCGCCACAGGATCTGCTGCCTCTCCCTGCCCCTGAAAGCTGGCATCCGGTCCGCCTGTGCTACCGCGCAAGAGCTTTGGTCAGCGCTGCTCACCAGCCAAGAGTGGGGCCAGCAGGAAAAGGACCCTCAGGCACCTCCTGCCATTCTGCCAGGTGCTGCGTGGCCTAAAAGAGAGGGAATGCTGCCGTTAGCCAAGCCTACAGTGCGGGCTTTGCTTTGCCGGTGATCCGTTGAGGGGCTCCCTCGCCACCAGGTTCCTCAGCTCAGCAGAGCGGAGAAGCCCAGGGCCTGGGGGCCTTTAGGAAGCTCTGAGCTGCAGCACAGCACCCTGCGGGCACTAAGGCAGTTGAAGACCTCTGGCCTGACACAGGCGTAATCACCCACACGCGTAGTGTCGTGGCCTGACACAGTCTGGTGGCACTGGGCTCTCCCGAGCAGAAGGGGCAGCGCCTTGCCCAGCCAAAGGCTCTGCTGGGCTGCCTGGCTGCCCAGGCTGGAGGGCAGTGCTGCACACAGCCCCAGGGCTCAGGGGCTGTCTGTCGCCACCATGGAAGCCGGGCGGCACACAGGGCTTCTTGCCTTATCCCTCCCTGCTTTTTGGGCCCCGTCACACCCACCTGCCCAACTCGGCTGGCATCTCCTCTAATCCAACTCCGTCACCAGCAGGAGGGAAAAGGTCGCTGTGCGGCAAATCCCCGCAGGCCTCTTCCCAAAGCACTTGCTGGCCTCTGCAAAGCTCCTTGTTTGCAGAGCTACACACATCTGCAGGCTGGGCTTTTATGGAGGGCAGCTGTTGATGACGTCACAAGAGCCAACCGCCAGGGAGGCAAGGTGTTGCCCATGATGACCTCAGAGGGGGGCTTACCCAGGAGGGGGTTGCCACGCAGCCTGAGCGAGAGGAAGCCTGTGTGTTAGCCCCCACCCCAAGCCTGAAGCCTCCCGGCACACCCGCAGAGGAGCCCTGGTTAGCCCAGAGAGCCAGCTCACTTGGTTGCGCGGGCAAGCTGCTGCTGTGCCGTTGCACCCCTCGTCCTCTACCAGGCTGATGTGTCGTGTCATCCTGGGCAGGGCTCAAAGGGCTGAGCGTGAAGCCCTGCTAAGTCAGAAGGGAGAGTGGCAAGAGCTTTCTCCTCTTGAGACCCACCCGGGCATTGACACGGTACTGCAGCAAGCCAAAGGACATCAGCCAGGTGACCTTGTTGGCCCTGGAAGACATAGCCCCGCCTCTGCTAGGAAAGCAAGAGTAGAGCGGTCAGCTTGCTGGCACAAAGGCAGATGTCTCTTCCCCTAGGTACACCTGCACCCACACGGAACAGCGGGGGTGAGGGGCACAGGCTCCCTCAGCAGCCCACTGATGGGTACCCAAAGGGGAGCTCCAGGGTCGGCTCTGAGGTGCGTTGCAGAAATGCAAGCAACCATTGAGCAAGAGCAGGGGCCAGGACTGGAGACGGGGACAGCTGCAGGCCAGCTCCCGCAAGGAGTGGGCCTGAGCTTCAGTCAGGCTCCTGGGCCAGTGGGTGGAGGTGCCAGGGCAGGCTGCTCAGGGGAACTAAGCCCTCCTTAGTGCACGCCGGGCCCTGACGGTCCAGGCCGCGGTCTGTAGCCTTTGCACTTCTCTGCTGCGGCCTCTGCGGTTTGTCAACGCCTCCCTTGACCTGGCAGATTCAAAACTGGATGCAGGCGAGCCCTAGCAAGTGCCGAGTGTCTTCCACACATTCCTCCATCTGCTCGCTCTGCAGCAGCTGACGCAGCCGCACACACGCTTGGCCTTTGCTGCTGCCGAAGCACATTGCCTGCTCATGGTTAGCTTGCTGTGTGCCAGGACCCCCGGGGCCTTTTGTGCAGCACGACACCGCAGCCCATCAGGCCCCAGCACATGCTGCTGCCGCTGCTGCTGCTGCTGCTGCTGCTTGCGGTCTGGCCATGCCTGGGGCCAACCTTTGCATTGATCGTTGCCAAGGCTGAAGCAGTTCCGCGTGGCACAGCCTGCTGAGGTCTTGCTGAGTAGTGGCTCTTCCTTCGGCATAGCTAACTCTCCTCACACTTGCTGAGGGCTCAGTCGATCCCCACGCTGAGGTGGTTTAGGAAGGTATTGAGCAGTATCAGAGGCAGGCAGGCCCCCGGAGGAACTCTGCTTGGGAGCAGCTGCCCATTGGACTTGGAGGCATGAAGCAGCAGCAGCCTTGGAGCTTGGTGCTGTGGCCAGTGCCCATGCAGCTTGTGGTGCCCCTGCCCAGCGCAGCTCTTGCCAGCTTGTCAGCACCTTGTCTGCCAGGTGCTCACGCCAGCATCTGTTCCGGCTCTTTGTCCAGCTGGTCCCTAGGCTCCTCGTTGTCACCTGGGTGCTCCTCAGAGCAGCGGGCTCTCTAGGCAGAGCAGGCCTAGCATGGCTGCCTGGGTTCCCATGCTGCCTTTGCTCTGTCCCCCCACCCACCGAATCACAGAACCACAGAATGGTTGAGGTTGGAAGGGACCTCTGGAGATCACCTAGTCCAAGCCCCTGGCTCCAGCAGGGTCACCTAGAGCATGCTGGCCAGGATGGTGTCCAGACGGCTTTTGAAGATCTCCAAGGAGGGAGAGTGCACAAGCTCTCTGGGCAACCTAAGGGTAGCCTGTGATGGTCTCTTTCCTCCAATTTTCCAGCATCACTTCAAATTCTGAATTTGCCCTCCAAGTTGCTTTCAGAACCTACCAGAGTAATGTCAGGTCATCTGCAAAGAGACCACTCCATCCCCTCAGTCCTTAATGGGACTGCTTAGCAGGACTGTACCCGGGACAAGGCTCTGCAGAGCCCCACTAGACGGAGGTTTCCGTTTGGCCAGCAAGTGCCTCCTCCTGGACACCCTGGGCTCAAAAAGGCGGCTTTGGGGAGACATTTGCTTCACTTGAGTGTCACAGAAGACCTGGGAAGGCCACCAACGCATATGACTTGAATCTACCTTCCAAGAGGTGATTTTGCATGAA
Organism: Dromaius novaehollandiae; assembly: GCF_036370855.1. NCBI lineage: Eukaryota > Metazoa > Chordata > Aves > Casuariiformes > Dromaiidae > Dromaius > Dromaius novaehollandiae. The sequence goes on along the minus strand of NW_026991445.1, from coordinate 12,782 downwards.
AATCAACACCCAAGAAACATTAGAATGTTTTTCATGTGTAGATATATACTTTGCTATTTCACCCAAAAGAAAGAGAATAATCAGGGGAAAAGATGGAAAACGTAGCCCCAGTTCCTCGGAATGTCGACTAGAGGTTGCAAATATGCTCTGTCACTGTTCCATGTTATTCCACATGAAGACCCACTCATCCCAAAGCTGAAAGAGCAACTGTGGGGTTCACTGGGGTCCATTCCTTGGAAAGAATTAGTCACAAAGGACTTCACGAGCAGAGAAGTGGCTGGCTTGGGAGGCAGAAGCCTAGAGAAGCAAACATGCTTGTGCTGGAAACACAGGGACACGCTCGGAAGGCACATGAGGATCAGCGATTCCTTTGATTGGAAAAGACCAGTTTCCTCATCTCTGGACTCTGCAACAGGGACAGAGACCCGTGAGAGGATGCCAGGGAACTCCTGGCATCACTCACAAAGGCAGGAAACCCGGAGGCCTGCACCGACTTTAGGAACTCGGGGGCTATTGTCTGGGTTGTTTCATGGCCAAAGCGGGTGGTGGCCATAGGAGTCATGTTGGTGAGGCCGCAGCGGTGAAGTCACAGAGATGCAGGCAGCCCATGTCCCTTGGTCTCACAACACAAGCACAGGCAGTGACAGCAACCCCTCTGGCAGCCTGCAGCCAGAAGCACAGCAGAGAGACTATAGACCTGCGCAGAAGCAGGACTAAGAAAATTAGGGGCAAGGGGATGCAGGTGGTCAACAACACGGAGCAGCTCCCCAGTGGGACAAGTTAAACACACCTGAGCCCTCTAGCTTGGGAAAGAGAGGCCCGAAGCCACCACAGAGACACCAGTGTCTGAGGTCATGAGAAGGTGAAGGGACAAGGTGAGGAGGGACCACCAGCTCCCATGACACCAGAGCGCAGGGGCATCCCGTGGAGCAACCAGGCAGGAATTTTAAACTGGAATACAAGGAACTCTCGTCACACAGCACCCAGGGAAATTGCTGAACTCCCTGCCCTAGGATCCCAGACATGGACAAGGAGGAATGGCTTCATAAAGCGATGAGATCGCCCTGCGCTATTAACACAAAAGGGCACTAAACCACAGCATTGGGATTGGGGTGGGAAGTACCAGAGGAGATGGGGTCCTCGGAAAGAAAAGAGCCACCCAAACCCAGACCCAAGACATCAGCGCCCCACAGGCACCATCAAGGTCACGCTGCAGCTACGGCCAGACATCACAGCAAATCCTGTCAGCAAGGGTTTCTTTTTTCTTTTTTTTTGGTTTTTAACATCTCCCATTTCTGCCTCTGTTTCCAGGCTCTCTGCAGCTGCCTTAGACCCCTTTTAGCCACCACGAACTCTGTCGATCGCCTTTGCAGGGTCTAGGGCAGCAGAAATGTGGCACATCCCTTTTATCGCAGTTGGGTTAGAATAGCCAGCTCTAATTAATGTCCATCACATAGCAGTCACCAAAGCACTCGATAAATGGGAATAATATGATGTTGTTATAAGACAACCCTGGAAGCTCAGAAAGAATGGTCATGCTGTTTAAACTGGGCAGATTAGGATAACCCCTATCTCTGTTTTCTGAAAAGAAGCATTCTTGAATCAAGGGCATCCTAGAACTGCTAAAGCCCTAAGAGAAACATTAAATCAAAACGTTTTACTTCTAGGTACGTATTGCCAATTTGGCAAAAGAACTGGAGGTCCATGTATCCCTAACTGAACTGTCCTCATTATACTACAAAAAATCACGCCCATAGGTCCAAAAGACCCATGTGCAGGTGAAGACCCCTCCCCTGAGCATGCGTAGTACTAAAATGGTGTGTAAGCAAAATTGTAATTGTATGTAAATCATTAACGAATCAGTGTAAAAGGGAAAGTTGCAAACTTTGCAATTTGTTTGTATAGATGCTCCTTGAGAAGCCGGTGTGGGGGTGTGCTTGATTTGTGGGAAACCACCGAGCACCCAGGCTTGCGCAACTCTGAAATAAAGAAGCAAATGTCTCTCCTGAGTGTGTAATTATTGGCTTACTGCACACCGGGCAACAAATCCGCTTTTTGGACAACAGTGTCAGTGGGTAGAACAGTTCAGAGACACTTGGCCTTTGTGCCATATTACTCGGAAATAACACCAAAAGGGCCTTCTTACAGTCCTGGCTGCCAAACGGCCCCGGGGCCGTAGGGGACCATCAGTCAGGGCTCTGGCTGCAGCCCCCAGTGCTGCCCAGCATCTCCCCTGCAGGCCCCGGGGCATCCAGCGATGGGGGAGGGAAGGAGGGAGAGGCAGGGAGAGAGGAAGAGAAGGGCAGAGGGAGGGAGGGAGGAAAAGAGGGAGGAAGGAAGAGAAGGAGGGAGGGAGGGAGAGGGAGGAGCAGAGGAGGCCAGGGCAGCCCTGGGAGCCCAAGGGCCGCTGTTGCTAGGCAGCACGGGGGGAGGGGGGGCGCGAGGAGGCCACATGACCTGCAGCTGGTGCTGTTGCCAGGCAACACTGGGTGGGGCAGCAACAGGCACTGGGGGAGGTGTTGGGAGGTGGTTGGAGCTGGGCTGGGGCAGCCATGGTGGGGCTGCGTGTGGGGCTGGGAGCTTCAGGGAGCCAGGCCCTCCACGGCCCTGGCCCTGCTGCCCCCGGTGGTGTGGGGGCTCGGAGGAGCTGGGCCCGCACCCAGGCCCCGCACCCAGCGGCTGCCGGCAGGAAGGGACGACCAAAGGCCCTGCATGGGCGCTGGAGGCCGGACCCGGCTCCTCACAGCGCCTCTGGTGCTGACGCGGCTCTTCGGGGCAGAGCTGGGGCCCTTCACGTGCCTAGAAAGTAGGAGGCATGGGGAAGCATGACACTGAGACCCTCCAGCTGGCTCTGAGCAAGAGTTGCCTCAGGAATGGACAAAAATATGCCTGCTGTGTTTTTCATGTGTGTTTCGAAGTGGCAGATAGGGCTTACTTGCCTCAAACTTTGTGCCAGTGCACTAAGAGAAGACTTGCAGTTTGCCTAATCCCAGTGTGAGGCCAGAGCCAGAGCCTCTGCGTCATCTCAGCCAGTGTTCTCTCTAAAAGACGTTCAGCTGTTTGCAAGAGCATTTACCTGTGTGATTTCCAGAGCAGTTCCCCAATATTGCAGGTGTTTAACAGTGACCTCTGTATTTATACGTAGCTGGTTCAGTTTCAAAATGTTTATGCTGAGAAAGGAGCTCAATAAGATGAAGCTGTCATTAATAAGGAGATGAAGAGGACTCCATAGATCACATACAAAAATGCAGCTGTGCAAAAGGGACAGCCATATATGATGTAATGCTCAGTGGTGCAAATGTAGCCTCCTTTTAATGAGCAGTGCTTCTTTGTGAATAGTTGTATTTGTATTGCCTGTTTATTTGCACAGTTTTTGACTTGATTGTATCTTGAGTAGCGCAAGTTGAGTATTCAGGAGGGTCCTGAAGCCAGCTGCCCTAGCCGCTCTCCCTCTCATCTACTCACTGCAGAGCACTGTCTCTGGCAGTGCTTACAGAAGGTCTCTTGTCTCGTGGCTCAGCTGGTAGTTCTGCCTTGCCATCACCCCATGAACCTGCACTCGATAAATACACGTGTACTGGGGGTTGCCCCAGTTGCTCTGCACCTGGAATTTGATATACTGGAAGGCTCTGGGAAGCTGCTTCTGCAAAGGAAACGGGGGGAGCCGTCATTCCTCAGGTGTAAGGAGCAACAGCACAGCAACGTAGCTTCCTTTGCCAGCGCTAGCCCTGCTGGGGAACAAACTGGAGCCCTGACAAAGGAGGCAGCCAGGGTTGCTATGCCAGAGCCACAAGGCACAGGATGCTTTGGCTCATCCTCCGCACTCTGTGGTCCAAGCCCTTGCAGGCAAAGCTCAGTTTGCCCCTCGCGTCGTGCCCACACGCACTCACAGTACCTTCAGGCGGAAGGTCTGAACAGCCTCTTGGTCCACGTCAAATACAAAGAGCCCCAGGAGAGTTTCTTCTGCTGCTTCCTCATCCACGCCCTCAAAGGCAACCGACAAGGGCAGCAGGTCAGGCTCAAGCAGAGCCGGAGGAAAAGTGCCCACTGCGTCAGACTCGGGGAAGCCCGCCTCATGTCCCACCCCTCTAGCACTAGTCTGGAAGCGGTCAGTGTGGATGTGGCTCAGGCTCTTTTGAGCAAGCGCTCCAAGACCCTGGGCCAGAAAGCACAAAGCAAGCCGCAGAGGCATGATGCCACTGTGGTCCCCCACACACCCCACGCAGGGACGCTCTGCTCTGCAGCAACCAGCCCACGCTTCTCTGAGAGAAGGCGCCAGGAGAAACAAGGCTCCCTCGCAGCTTTCTGCCCTGGCCAGCTTCCCTGCCCACCCTCCACGCCGGGGCAAGGCCGAGGCTTACGGAGACAGCAAAGTCTTTGGGGGCACTGCTGACTTCCCCGGAAGGAGAGACCGCCTTGGAGATGTGCTCCACGGTGACAGCCATGGGCCAGATCTGCTCAGGCAGCCGAATGACCACTTGGCCCTCCGCTCCTTGGAAAGCCCAGCACTGTCCAGGGGAAGTGTGCGGCTGAAACCAGAAAGCAGCCACCCTCAGTGGCAAGGCACTCCAGGAGCCCAGCGGACTGGCTGCTTTGCCAGCAGCACAGCCCTGGCTCGGTCTGTTGGCTGGCTTTCTGCATGGAAGGGCACCCCAGTGGATGAAAGGGACAGGAGGGGACTTGCCACCTTGCTTTCAGAAGACGGAAATCTTCCTTACAAAACATCTAGGCTCACCGGCCTTTCCCAAATCCCGCTCTGATTTTGCACAGCATTCAGAGACAGGGCGGGGCTGCCTAGGGGAGGTCACCCCGAGAGCCTTCAAAGAGTGTGCGGGAGGGACGAGCCCCCTTCCTCCAACTCGGCAGATCCCGCCAGGCTTGGGGGCCTGGAGGAGGTTCTGTCCTTGCCTGAGTGGCTTGTCAGGCTCCCCCCAACTTCCACTCTCTCTGGAAAGGGGCCGTGGGAGTTGAGGTGGGAAAATGCAGCTGCCAAGGACAAAGGTGCCCAGCACACTGCGGCCAGGGGTTGTGGGCAGGTGGCTGCTGTTGGGTTCAGCTCCGTTCCCCTCCAGACGACAGGGCGGCACTGTGGGGAAGCGCAGGGGATCGTCAGGAAGAGGCTGAGCCCTGTGGGGCTGAGCGAGGCTGCTGCTGTGAAGGGAGGTGTTTGGGGCTTGGAGGCTCAACTTGAAAGCAAGCAACTGCCTCAGAAGTCATGCTGCCTGTGCTATTACCTGCAGAATAGTATCCGGAGGGTTGGCCACGGCAAAGAAGGCGAGACAAAGCCAGCAAGCCTCACTGCCTCGCCCACCATAAGTCTGGGATGTTCTCTCTGCATCGATGGTGGCCCCTGAAAGGCACATGCAAAGTAGCTGCCTCGGACAGGCCAGAGGCTAGGAGCAGCAGGGAGCCAGCAGGTATTTCTCAGGCTGCAAGCCCAGCTGGGCAGACTTGGTGGGAGGGCCATACGCCAGCGGAGGGCCAGCAGACTTTGCGTAGGCATACCTGTGGTTTTCAGAGCCCAGTCCACCGTCTGCAGGTACTTTGCCTCTATCTTCTCAAGGGCTGCCCGTGTCAAGTTGAGAAGGGGCTGGGAAAAGCATTGCAAAGGCAGAGACGGAAAGCAACAGGGAGAATGACACAAACTCATCACGGGGCACTTCTGCATGAAGACTGAGTGCTTGCACAGAGCAAAGGGGAGACTCGGGGTCAGTCCACCAAAGGCAAGACTTGTTGGAAAAGGCACCAGACCTTCTGGTCAGCGCTTTCTGACGAGTCAAGCAAGGACTCGGGGAGAACACCAGTCTCAGGAGCCACCGTGCAGACCTGGCTCAGGTCAGCACTGCCCCAAGCAGCCCTGAGAGCCAGGTTTGCGCTGGGCAGCAAGAGGACAGAGCACACGCTGCAAAGGGCCAAGAGGAAGCAGCAGGAGACAGCCTCCAACTGAGAGCAAGGTCTTTGATCAAATGGCAGCCACTTTACCCCTCTCTTCTCCTCAGCCATCGCCCTCTCCTCCAAGACCTCTTCTATGGAGTGCAGGATGGCCTCATTTGCAGCAGCCAGCTCTGCTCGCAGGTGAGCCACCTGCTCTTCCAGGAGCTCCCGCTCATGGATCTTCTCCCTCAGCAAGGGCAGGGAGTTGCTGCAGACAAAGGGAAAGCAGATGTGGTGCAAGAGCTGAGCAGCCCCTGCAGGCAGTCCCGAGTAGGGTGCCACAGTCTTGCCCCCATCCTCTTCCCTCCCTCACAAGAACAGAGGCTTCCCTTCCCCTCCACGTTTAGCACAAGGCAAAGGCTGGCGCCCTGGATGCTTTGCCACTCAGTGAGTTCCATGGGAAGGAAGCCCTCTTACCTGAGCGTTGTGAGCTCTGTTTCTGGCACCCCAGGCTTCTCCTGAAACACAAAGGCCCTCCCTGAGAGGAAGCCCAAGGAGCTGCATGGGGGCTTCCCACAGGACACTTCCCCAGGAAGAGCAGGTGGCAGTTGCTGCTGCTTTCTATCCATTTGGAGCAAGCCAGAGGATGTCGGGCCTTTTTCCAGCCACTGTCTTTGGGAAGTCCATTTCCCGTCTGAGCATTTGCAGACTCCAGGAGCTAAGGCAGGAGCAAAGCCACCTCCTGCCCAAGTGCTCCTTCCTGCAGCCTGCCAACCTGCAGTGCTCACTCAGGGAGCTCTCAGGGTCAAAGCTCATTCAGCAGCTACAGAAAGTGAAGGACAAGCACAAGCGTGTCCCCCCCACACCCCCCACACATCTCTGTGAGGATGAGCCCTGGGCATCTGGACGGGATTCCCAACTTTTGCAGGGGAGGCAGGAGCTCCGAGCTATGGCCTCGGCCAGAGTTTGCTTTCCCCCAGCAAGAGGCACCTACCTGCAGCGCTTCCTCTTGCCACTTGCTCTCGGAGAGCAGCAAGCCCCAGCAGTAAAGCCCAGCTGCAAGTCACCACAGCAAGAGACAGTTATACTAAGAGGCTTTCTAATGGTCCCTGGAGCCACATTTTCTCCTTCCACAGCTAGGGAGCAAGAGCTTGCCTGGGACAGCTGGAGCTGGAGCTGGAGCCAGTGCAGAGCGCGGAGGTGGCTCCAACCCCTTGAGCACTGCCCAGGCCCATGGGCTTGGAAAATACACACACCCAAGGCCCACACACCCGCACACCAATGAAGGCATGTGGCCCCGAGCCAAGAGGAAATGCACCAGGCCATGGCAGTTTCTGCACAGACATTGCAACCCCAAAGCTCTGCAGCAAGGAGGGACCTCTAGCCAAAACGATCCTAGGCGCTCCACTCCCTCCCACGGCCGGCAGCCACGGCAGGCGTGAGGCAGGCTGCAGTCCACCTGTAAAGACCCTCTCTGGCCTTCACTGTGTCACGGAGATGGGAAGCTGGAAGGCGCCACAGGATCTGCTGCCTCTCCCTGCCCCTGAAAGCTGGCATCCGGTCCGCCTGTGCTACCGCGCAAGAGCTTTGGTCAGCGCTGCTCACCAGCCAAGAGTGGGGCCAGCAGGAAAAGGACCCTCAGGCACCTCCTGCCATTCTGCCAGGTGCTGCGTGGCCTAAAAGAGAGGGAATGCTGCCGTTAGCCAAGCCTACAGTGCGGGCTTTGCCTTGCCAGTGATCCGTTGAGGGGCTCCCTCGCCACCAGGTTCCTCAGCTCAGCAGAGCGGAGAAGCCCAGGGCCTGGGGGCCTTTAGGAAGCTCTGAGCTGCAGCACAGCACCCTGCGGGCACTAAGGCAGTTGAAGACCTCTGGCCTGACACAGGCGTAATCACCCACACGCGTAGTGTCGTGGCCTGACACAGTCTGGTGGCACTGGGCTCTCCCGAGGAGAAGGGGCAGCGCCTTGCCCAGCCAAAGGCTCTGCTGGGCTGCCTGGCTGCCCAGGCTGGAGGGCAGTGCTGCACACAGCCCCAGGGCTCAGGGGCTGTCTGTCGCCACCATGGAAGCCGGGCGGCACACAGGGCTTCTTGCCTTATCCCTCCCTGCTTTTTGGGCCCCGTCACACCCACCTGCCCAACTCGGCTGGCATCTCCTCTAATCCAACTCCGTCACCAGCAGGAGGGAAAAGGTCGCTGTGCGGCAAATCCCCGCAGGCCTCTTCCCAAAGCACTTGCTGGCCTCTGCAAAGCTCCTTGTTTGCAGAGCTACACACGTCTGCAGGCTGGGCTTTTATGGAGGGCAGCTGTTGATGACGTCACAAGAGCCAACTGCCAGGGAGGCAAGGTGTTGCCCATGATGACCTCAGAGGGGGGCTTACCCAGGAGGGGGTTGCCACGCAGCCTGAGCGAGAGGAAGCCTGTGCGTTAGCCCCCACCGCAAGCCTGAAGCCTGCCGGCACACCCGCAGAGGAGCCCTGGTTAGCCCAGAGAGCCAGCTCACTTGGTTGCGCGGGCAAGCTGCTGCTGTGCCGTTGCACCCCTCGTCCTCTACCAGGCTGATGTGTCGTGTCGTCCTGGGCAGGGCTCAAAGGGCTGAGCGTGAAGCCCTGCTAAGTCAGAAGGGAGAGTGGCAAGAGCTTTGTCCTCTTGAGACCCACCCGGGCATTGACACGGCACTGCAGCAAGCCAAAGGACATCAGCCAGGTGACCTTGTTGGCCCTGGAAGACATAGCCCCGCCTCTGCTAGGAAAGCAAGAGTAGAGCGGTCAGCTTGCTGGCACAAAGGCAGATGTCTCTTCCCCTAGGTACACCTGCACCCACACGGAACAGCGGGGGTGAGGGGCACAGGCTCCCTCAGCAGCCCACTGATGGGCACCCAAAGGGGAGCTCCAGGGTCGGCTCTGAGGTGCGTTGCAGAAATGCAAGCAACCATTGAGCAAGAGCAGGGGCCAGGACTGGAGACGGGGACAGCTGCAGGCCAGCTCCCGCAAGGAGTGGGCCTGAGCTTCAGTCAGGCTCCTGGGCCAGTGGGTGGAGGTGCCAGGGCAGGCCGCTCAGGGGAACTAAGCCCTCCTTAGTGCACGCCGGGCCCTGACGGTCCAGGCCGCGGTCTGTAGCCTTTGCACTTCTCTGCTGCGGCCTCTGCGGTTTGTCAACGCCTCCCTTGACCTGGCAGATTCAAAACTGGCTGCAGGCGAGCCCTAGCAAGTGCCGAGTGTCTTCCACACATTCCTCCATCTGCTCGCTCTACAGCAGCTGACGCAGCCGCACACACGCTTGGCCTTTGCTGCTGCCGAAGCGCATTGCCTGCTCATGGTTAGCTTGCTGTGTGCCAGGACCCCCGGGGCCTTTTGTGCAGCACGACACCGCAGCCCATCAGGCCCCAGCACATGCTGCTGCCGCCGCCGCCGCCACTGCTGTTGCTTGCGGTCTGGCCATGCCTGGGGCCAACCTTTGCATTGATCGTTGCTAAGGCTGAAGCAGTTCCGCGTGGCACAGCCTGCTGAGGTCTTGCTGAGTAGTGGCTCTTCCTTCGGCATAGCTAACTCTCCTCACACTTGCTGAGGGCTCAGTCGATCCCCACGCTGAGGTGGTTTAGGAAGGTATTGAGCAGTATCAGAGGCAGGCAGGCCCCCGGAGGAACTCTGCTTGGGAGCAGCTGCCCATTGGACTTGGAGGCATGAAGCAGCAGCAGCCTTGCAGCTTGGTGCTGTGGCCAGTGCCCATGCAGCTTGTGGTGCCCCTGCCCAGCGCAGCTCTTGCCAGCTTGTCAGCACCTTGTCTGCCAGGTGCTCACGCCAGCATCTGTTCCGGCTCTTTGTCCAGCTGGTCCCTAGGCTCCTCGTTGTCACCTGGGTGCTCCTCAGAGCAGCGGGCTCTCTAGGCGGAGCAGGCCTAGCATGGCTGCCTGGGTTCCCATGCTGCCTTTGCTCTGTCCCCCCACCCACCGAATCACAGAACCACAGATTGGTTGAGGTTGGAAGGGACCTCTGGAGATCACCTAGTCCAAGCCCCTGGCTCCAGCAGGGTCACCTAGAGCATGCTGGCCAGGATGGTGTCCAGATGGCTTTTGAAGATCTCCCAGGAGGGAGAGTGCACAAGCTCTCTGGGCAATTTGTTCCAGTGCTAAGTCACCCTCACTGGAAAGAAGTTGGGACGGAACTTCCTGTGTTTCAGTTTGTGCCCGTTGCCTGGCGTCCTGTCGCTGGGCACCCCTGAAAAGAGTCTGGCCCCATCCTCTTTACACCCTCCCTTCAGATACTTAGACACATTGATAAGCTCCCCCGCAGTCTTCTCCTCCCCAGGCGGAAGAGTCCCAGCTCTCTCAGCCTTTCCTCCTACGGGAGATGCTCCGCTGCCTTCATCATCTTCGTAGCCCTCCGCTGGACTCCCTGCAGGAGCTCCATGTCTCTCTCGTATTGGGGAGCCCACAACTGGGCACAGCAGTGCGGATGCGGCCTCCCCAGGCCTGAGTCGAGGGGCAGGATCACCTCCCTCGCCCTGCTGGCACTGCTCTGCCTAATGCAGCCCCCGCATGCCATTGGCCTTCTTGGCCACAAGGGCGCATTGCTGGCTCATGGTCAACTCGGTGTGCACCAGGACTCCCAGGTCCTTCTCCGTGGAGCTGCTTTCCAGCAGGTCAGCCCCCAGCCTGCGCTGCTGCATGGCATTATCCCTCCCTAGGTGCAGGACTCTGCACGGCCCTTGCTTGAACTTCATCAGCTTCCTCTCTGTCCATCTCGCCGGCCTGCCGTGGTCCCTCTGAACAGAAGCGTAGCCCTCTGCTGTATCAGCGCCTGCTCCCACGTTTTGCATCCTCAGCAGACTTGCTGAGGGTGCACTTTGTCTCTTCAGCCAGGGCACTGATGAAGAAGTTGAACAATATTGGACCCACTGTTCAGCCCTGGGGGCCATCGCTAGCTACAGGCCTCCAAGTAGACTTTGCGCCACTGAGCACATCCCTCTGAGCACTGCCGTTCCACCAGTTCTCATCCCACCTCACTGTCCCCTCATCTAGCCCACACTCCTGAGCCTTGCCTGTGAGGATGCTAGGGGAGACGGTGGTGAAAGCCTTACTGAAGTGAAGGTAGACAACATCCAGTGCTCTCTCCTCATCTCTGCAGCCAGCCATTCCACTGGAGAGGCTGCTGCTTTGCAGGGCCCCAGGACCCCCTTGGTGCTCCGCATCACATGATTTGGGAGCAGCAAGCAGCGTTGCATGTCATGGGGAGGAGGAGGTCCTTCAGGGTATCGAAGGAGAGCAGGTATGCTCAGGAGAGCAGGACTGCTGTGGGTTCACCCAGGCTTAGGTATTTAGCAGGTGATGCTGTGTGTTTAGAAAATGCAGTTGCATGGCACTCCAGTCTGCCAAGATCCCTGACAAGGCGTTCCTTGGAGCATTCAGAGACTTCTTCGGGAACGTCCTTGAGAGCTGCAAGCTCCTCTGTACTTTCACAATGCACGCGTCCTGTCTGCACGATCATGGCAGTCCTAAGGACACTGTACCTGGGAATCGTTTGTCACACAGAGGGTCACTAGGAGGCCTTTGGCTGAGGCTTTTAGTGCCCAAAGCTCTGCAGAAACAGTACCAGCAGTCAATAGTATATGGGGTAAAGCATGGAGTACCTAGGCCCAAAAATATTGCAAAAGTATGTCAAGTCACGCAGGGTAAGAATGAGGATCCCTCTGCATTTTACGAGCAGTTATGTGAAACCACCCGAGAATGGACAGACTTGGATCCTGAGGACAAAGTGAGCAAATGACTTTTACTACATTATTTGTAGGACAAACAGCACCAGATATAAGGAGAAAGCTTCAGAAGGCAGGTGGTATGTCAGGGATGTCAATATCACAGTTAATAGGATTTGCATATAAGGTGTACAGTAATAGGGAAGAAGTAGAGAGAAAGGAAAAACAAAAGGAGAAACTGAAAGAGAAGAGGCAAAATGTTGCAATCTTGGCAGCTGCATTTGCCCAGGCACAAACTTCCTCTCGGGGAAGGGGTTTTCCGAAAGGACAAGGACGTGGAAGAGGACACAGAGTAGGAGGGAATTTGGGAAATAGAATTTCACTGAGGAGAGATCAATGTGCGATTTGTAGGGAGAAGGGGCACTGGAAAAATGAGTGCCCAAAGAAACAATCAGATCATTGGAAACCTCAGTCTCTATCTGTTCCGGAGGCAGGTTTGCTCATGATTGGTGCAGAAGATTCAGACTGATGGGGACCGGGGATTGAGAAATTGAATTCCCCAGCTGAACACCTGGTTTCACCCCCTGCATAGCACCTCATCTGGGACAGCCTGCGCTGCCAGCCTGGGAGCACAGAGCTGGCTGAGAGGCACGCTCCCAGAAGGTGTAGGCCGGCAGCATTAGGCATGGCTTTGTCTCCCGCAAGGCCAGGGGCCCGAGCCTTCTCCCCTGGTGCCGACAGCCTGGGTTCCGCAAGGAGCACAGGGAGGCCTGCCTTTGGCCAGACTGCCCGCTTGCAGGCAGCTCCAGTGCCCATCACCTTCCAGACCTGGGGGAGAGCAGCCAGCTGTAGGCACCCTGAGAGCAGAGCTTCTCCAGCACAAAGCAGGCCCAGTGCGGATGAGGAGCTGCAGAGCCAGCATGGCCTCAAGCCCTCTGTGTCTCCCAGCACCGCTGAGTTCAGGAGAGAGCGGGCAGACCCTTGCGGAGTGCCCTCCGACTTCCTGGATGCATAGCCGCGCTTTTCAGAGAGCCAGCTACTCTCCTGACTCTCTCTTCAGGTGCTCACCACACGCACCGCGTGCGGCCTGCCTCAGGAACGAAGCCCCAGGCGGGGCCGAATAACATGGACCTGGGAGCTGCCACATCTTTTCCTTCTTGTTTTATTCTTGCTTACAGAAGCTCTCTTGTCTCGTGGCTCAGCTGGTAGTTCTGCCTTGCC
>NW_026991444.1:0-17441 GCF_036370855.1 Dromaius novaehollandiae | reverse complement strand
CAGGAGGAAAGTCTGCAGAATGGCTTTCCCTTGATGCAGGAGGATCGGCTTAGGGATTACTGAAGCAAACTCCAGGCCTGGTCAGCCTCCTCTCAATGCCTGGCACGGTGATGGAGCAGCTGCTGCTTGATACCATTTCTAAGCACATTAGGGGGAAGAAGGTGATCAGGGGCAGTCAGCATGGCTTCACAAAGCGGAAATCATGCTTAACCAACCTGATAGTTTTCCCCGATAGCATGACTGGCTGGGTGGAGGAGGGGAGCAGTGGCTGTTGTCTCCCTTGACTTCAGGAAGGCTTTCCACGCTGTCTCTCATGACATCCTCACAGGCAAGCTGAGCAAGTAGGGGCTGCATGAGCAGATGGTGAGCTGGATTGACAAGTGGCTGAATGGCAGAGCTCTGAGGCTTATGATCAGTGGCACAAAGTCTAGGTGGAGGCCTGTAGCTAGTGGTGAACCCCAGGGCTGAAAGCTGGCTCCAATCCTGTTCCACTTGTTCATCAATGACCTGGATGAAGGGACAGAGTGCACCTCAGCAAGTTTGCTGATGATACAAAACTGAGAGGAGTGTCTGACGCACCAGAGGGCTGTGCTGCCGTTCAGAGGGACCTTGACAGGCTGGAGAAATGGGCAGAGAGGAACTTCATGAAGTTCAATAAAGGGAAGTGCAGAGTCCTGCCCCTGGGCAGGAATAGCCCCATGTAGCACCACAGGCTGGGGGCCAACCTGCTGGAAAGCAGCTCTGCAGAGAAGGACCTGGGAGTCCTGGTAGCCTGCAAGGTGCCCTTGTGGCAAAAAAGGCCAATGGTATTGTGGGCTGCATTAGGAGGAGCACTGACATCGTGGAGGTGATCCTTGCCCTCAGCCCAGGGGAGGCCACAGCTGGAGTGCTGGGTCCAGTCCTGGACTCCCCAGTACAAGAGAGATGTGGAGCTCCTGTAATGAGCCCAGTGAAGGGCTACTAAGATGATGAAGGGATGGGAGCATCTCTCGTATGAGGAAAGGCTGAGAGAGCTGGGACTGTTCAGCCTGGGGAAGAGAAGGCTTGGAAGGATCTTATCAGTGCGTATAAATATCTGAAGGGAGAGTGTAAAGCGGATGGGGCCAGAGTCTTTTCAGTGGTGTCCGATGATAGGATGAGGGGCAATGGGTACAAACTGAAACACAGGCAATTCCATCCATCAAGGAAAAACTTCTTTATTGTGGGGGTGACTGAGCACTGGCACAGGTTGCCCAGAGAGGCTTTTCACGCCATGAAAAGAAAGCAGACTGACAGGGCAAGTCTTCAAGGAAAGAGATGGCAGAAGACAGAAGTTCTCTGTGGATGAGGGGTAAATCTCTTATGAGGCCTGTTGACATTCAGGTCTTGTTTAGTCGTGGTGTTTCTTGAACCTGAACCACTTGAATCCTAGGTGTCCTGGGAACAACTGCAGTCGGAAAATATCCCACCTGCCATGCCTGGGTGCTCCCTGTCTCGAAAGCTGCTTCTGCAGCAGCCTTACCTCTTGGTAACTTCTCTCCCACCTGACTGGTACCTGCTGTTCTCTGGGGGTGGCCCTGGATTCCCAGGCAGAGAGGCATTTCTTCCCCAAATCTTGCTTGCAGTCTCTGGCAACAGCAAGAGCAGTGGTCCCGCTCCTCAGGCACTTCCCCTCCTGCTATGCAGCTATGCCAGGCCATCCAAAGAGACCTGCCGTGCCTGCAGAATTGTATAAAAGGAGCTGTAATACCTGTAGTGCCCATGTGTTTTTCAAGGAGAGACAAGGAGCAGTCAAATAGTCCTGCAGAAAAGTATTTTATTTTCCTTTTTCTCTTTCTCCTTTTTCTGTTTTCTTTCCTTGTTTCTTTTTCCTTTTTCTTCCCTCTTTCCCTTCCTGTTTTTTCCTTTCCCTTGTTTTCTTCCCCATTTTACTTTCCTCTTTTTCCTTATTTGTCTTTTCCTTTCCTTTTTTCTTCTTCCTTTCCTTTTTTCTTTCCTTTTTTCTTATTTTTTCTTTCATTTTTCTTTTTTCTATTTGTATTTCCTTTGTTGCTTTTTTCTTTTTCTTTTTTATCTTTTTTCTTTTTCTTTCCCTCTTTCTTTCCCTATTGTTTTTTCCTTTTGCCTTCCTGTTTTTAGTTCTTTCCTTTTCCTTCTTTCTTTTCTTTCCTTTCCTTCCCACTTTCTCCTTCCCCCTTTTTCCTTCCCCTTTTTTCTTCTTTCCTTCTTTTTCATGTTGTCTTTTTTCATTCATTTTTATTTCCTTTTTTGTTTTCATTCTTCTCTTTTTCTTTCTCCTTTGTTCTTTCCTTTTCTCTTTTCCTTTTTCTTCCCTTGTTTTTTTCCTTCCTGGTTTTCCCTATTTTCTCTTTCTCTTTTTCTCTTCCCCATTTTCTTCCCCTTTTTCCTTTCCTTGTTTTCCTATCTCTCCTTGTTTTTCTCTCTCTCTTCTTTGTTTTTCTTTCCTTTTCCCCTTTTTATTTGCTTTTTTCATCCCTTTATTCTTTCCCTATTCTTTCCCTGTATTCTTCCCATTTGCCTTCCTTTCTCTCATTTTTCTCTTTTCTTTCTGCTCTCCTTACTTTTCTTTCCTTGCTTTTTTCCCATCCTTTTATTCTTTTCTTATTCTTCCCCTGTTCTTTCCTCCTTTTGTCTTTCCTTGTTTCTGTGCTTTCCTTTTTTCTTTCCTTCATTGTCATTTTTTCTTTCTTTATATGCTTTTATTTTTTTCTCTTATTTTTAAGGGTGTTTCTTGTTTCCCTCCTTTTTTGCTTTCCTTTTTGCTTCCCCTTTTCCTTTCTTGCCTCTTTTTCCTTCCCTTTTTTCCTTTCCTTTCCTTTTTTCTTTCATTTTTCTTTTCAATTTTTATTTTTTCCATTTTTATTTCGTTTCCTTTCATTTTTTTCTTTAGTTTTCTTTCCTTTCCTTTTTTCCTTCTTTATTTTGTGTTCGTCTTTCCTAGCTTTTAATTCTTTTATTTCTTTTTGTTTGCCTTTTTGCTTCCCTTTATCTGCCTTTTACTCTCTTATTTCTCCCTTCTTTCCTCTTTTCATTTCTTTTTCAATTTTTCCATTTTTTCCTTTTCTTCCTCCCTTCCTTCCTTCCTTCCTCTTTTTCTTTCCTTTTTTTCCTTATATGCTTTCATTTTTTCCCTTACTTTTTGTGGTCTCTTGCCTTGTTTTCCTCTTTTTTTGCTTCCCTTTTTTGCTTTTCTTTCTTTCTTTCTTTTTCTTCATCTTCTTCTTCCATTTCTTTCAGTTTTCTCTTTCCTTTCCTTTTCTCCATTTTTAATTTTTCTTTCTTTTTTGTTTTCATTTTCCTTTTTTTCCTTCTTTAGGTCTGTGTTCTTCTTTCCTACCTTTTTAATTCCTTTCCTTTTTTACTTTTTTCCTTGCCTTTTTCTTTCATTTATTTTCCTTCCCTGTTTGCTTTTTTCCTTTCTTCTCTCTTTTCATTCCTTTTTTTCCCTTTTCCCATTTTTTCTTTTTTTCCTTTTTTCTTTCCTTCTTTCTTGCCTCCCTTTCCTTTTTTCTTTCCTTTTTAGTCTCCTGCTTCTTTCCTTTTTTACTTTCCTTTCTTCCTTTCCTTTTTCTTTCTATATTTTGCTCGTTTTCCCTATTTTTACTTTTTCCTTTCCCCTTTTCCTTCCCCTTCCTTGATTTTTCCTCTCTTCCTTCCCCTTCTCCTTCCCTGTTTTTCCCTTCCCCTTTTCCTTCCCTGTTTTTTCTTCCATTTTCCTTCCCTGTTTGCTTTTCCTTCCCTTTTTCTTCCCCTCTTCTTTCCTTTTTCTTTCCTTGTTTCTTTTTCCTTCCTTCATTGTTCCTCTTTTCTTTCCTCTTTTCCTCCCCTTTTTCTTTCCTTTTTTTTCCCCCTGTTTTGCCCAAATGAGGGGCAGGTTTAGCTGTTTAAAACAAGAATCCAGAATGTTTCCTTGCAGGTTTTATGTCATCTTGGCTCATACAAACAAGTCAGAAGCTCCTGAGTCTTTCACCTCAGCCTGTCCAGTTGTTCAGACTACAAGCACTACAAGCACAGAAGCAGGAAGAGGGAATGGCAGCAGATCCCAGGGGGCTTATGGAGGAGACATGCAAAGCAGGACAGGAGCTCTGCAGGGAGCGTCTGGAGGATGTTTGGAGTGGAGCGCCATCGGATAATTGCATAGGCAAGATGGCAGGCTGTTCTCCCAGTGCCTCCTTCTCCAAGCTCACCTGTTGCTGCTCAACAGCAACATTATCTGCACTTCTGCTCCATTTCTGGTGCCTTCTGCTGCCCTCCGAGGGGTGCTGGAAGGACAGGGATGGCTCTGAGATGCTCCTTTGCATTATATTAATGTCAGTTTTCAAAGGAGGCAGTGGAGGGGCAGAGACACATGTTGCATATGTCCTGCTCCCGCTGGGGCTTCTGCCTCTGGGCTGCTGCGTCTCAGAGCTTGGGGAGCTGCATCCAGCTTCAGGCTCTGGATTGTTGTGGGCAGAAGCATCCTCCTGAGCAGCACCTGGGTGTCCTGTAGGCACAAAGAGCCAGTTAGCTACTTTGTACTGGCCCTCTGAAGAGAAAAGGGGACTTTTGCAGTGGCACCACGCAGCCCGGGCAGATGGCAAGCTGCGGCCTTAACGCCTATGGATGTGAGGGGCAGTTCAGGAGACACAAATACCCCTGGGGGCAATATCCTGCACAGGGGGAGAGTTCTGGCCCATAGTGAGCAAGGCTTTGCAGAGCAGAGCTCTACAGATGTTTAACAGCTGGGATGCAGTTTGTGGTGTGAGGAAGGTCATTCTGAACTTCCGGAAAAGTGTTGCAGGGGGAAGGCACTGCCGGAAGGTATTGAACCCTCCACACTTCTCTGCATTGCCACAGACATCTTCCCACAGCCAGCTCAAGACCTGCAACCAGCAGCCCTGGGCAGTGCCAATCCCCAGTGCAGCCTCCTACCTGCGGAGCTGCCGGTGTGCTCGGGACACTCCTCAGCAGAGGGGCTGCAAGCCAAGGCCATGTCCCGCCCAAATATTGCTGTGCAGTTGTCAATGAGGAACTCCACCAGCACCAGCACCTGCACACGGAAAACCATGGGTGTCAGTGCAAGAGGCAGAAAATGTGCTCAAGAGTCTTGCTGCTCCTGACTGACATTTCTCCAGTGAAAGCTGTAGCTCTGTGGCTGCAGCTCCATTAGGAGATCTGCCTGTCACATATTGCAGATAGCCCAGCTGAGGGGCATCCCCCATGCTCCCAGGTGCTGCTGCTGCATTTAGCTGTTGCAATAGCCATGGGATCTGTGGGGGTGGCTCAGCTGTGCCCCAGTGGGGGGAGCTAGCTGGTGAGTTCAACATACCTTGTCATTCATCTCTTTCTGGACTTGCAGTGGGAGTGTGCTGTCCGTGCCTGGGCTCAGCATGCTGGGCCCAAAGCAGATGGCAAGGTTGTGGGAGTTCATCCTGCTGGTCTCTGCGTTCTGGCTAATGTGATGGAGCACAGCCAGCACGGGCTTGAGCAAGAGACGATTTGGCCGGGGCAGCTGGTCAGCCACCCTGTGTGAACACAAGCACAACAAGCCATGACTTGAGGGGGCAGTGGCCACTGCTTCTTGCCGTGAGCAAGTCTCAAGTAAACTCCCACAAACGGTGCCTTCTCCAAAGAGAGCAACGCCTGTGCTTACTTTCACTACTTTACACAAGTCCTGTCAAGAAACCCCCAGCGGTAGCTGGGTATGTGGTTAAGTGCAAGATCTGGAATGACCAGATCTTGACTGCAAGGCGAGCGTTTGAGCACAGTGCCTGCTTTTCAGTAGATGGACAGTGTGAATGAAGGTAAGGTTGTCAGGAAACATCACAGGAAGCCTTGCAAAGGCCCATGAAAGCCTGTGCCTGTGTTGTGAAGTATCAGTACTAGCAAGCTGATAGAAATGGCAGGTTTTTCCATGCGACTCCCCATTTTTGGAGAAGGCCCCGGCCTCTCTCAGCCCCTCCAGAACACTATGACTGGCTACAACACTCACTCTTTCAGTTCTTCAATCTTTTCTTCCCTGCTTGGCTTCTCCAGAGCCAGCATCCACTTCTCGTACAGGGCCGCTGACAGGAGTTGGGAGGGGATATTGCAGAGGAAGTCCTGCAAGGCCAGGATATGGAGATGAGGCTTTGGACACCACGCCTGAGCCCACAGGGAGCACCCCCAGCACTTGGGCACCCAAGGAGGCAGCTTGCTTTGAGCTACCTGCTCTCAAAGGTGCTCACGGCCACTGGCAGAGCAGTGGGCTGCACGGGTCCCTGCCCTGCTTGAACATGCCTATTTGAGTGCAGTAAGAGGCCCTGGTGCCTATCAGCCTGGAGTCCACCCAGAAATCTCAGTCTTCCTCCCTGAGGAGGGTGCTGGGGAGGAGGAGGCGGAGGAGGAGGAGGAGGAGGAAGGGAGTTTCCCGTGGGCAGGCAGGAAATCAGTGGCAGAACAAGGGGGACTGAAAACCAGATGGAAAACACAAATGCCAAACTTTCCCAAGTCCAAAAACATGCCGTTTGGCTTCACTAGGGTATCAGCTTTGAGTCCCCCCTGGGACCATCCAGGCACTTGAGTGGGCCCCTGCAGGTTCGCAGTGTCCTCTCAGAGCTGCAAGGCAGAAGAATTCACCTTCAAGACTACCGCCAAGAGGTGCACAGGTTTGCTGTCCAAGCCAACGGTGTCCCCTTTGTCGAGGGCCTCCTTCAAGTCCCTGCGCTCTGTCTCACTGGCAGCTTTGCAAAATATCCCCTCAGTGGCAGGCCCTTCTCTGTACAGTATGGCCAGGAGATCCTGCAGGAGAAAGCAGATAGGGGTGGCAGAAGAGTTCCTTGGGTGAAGAAAGGCCCTTTAGCCTTAGGGGAGCATTTGCTGGAGACAGAAGCAAGTTTTTGCCTGGGAGGCGCACTCTGCTTTGCTTGGGTTTGCATCTAGTTCTCACTGCCGGTAGGTTACACTGGCAGAAACTTGGCCAAGTAACCCCAAGCCACCCTCTTGAGCACCTTCTTCAGGGAAACCCAGAAATCGCCATCTGTTTATGCTGCTGAGAGCTTCCTTTCAATGACTTCTGCAAGGCCACCAACATGCCCCTTAGGGAGCAGACCTGCTTCTCCTCTTCCTGCTCTGGGGTTGTCTCCACTCCAAAGTTACTTCCCGCAGCAGCTGCGTGGGCCGCACAAACCCGCAGACTTGACCCCTTTGACTTGCACAATCAGACCTGACCTTCAGGCCTTGCCAGTGAGAAGTGAGCATGGAGGGCAGCCCCCCAAATCCCTTGTCTCCAGAGAGCCACAGCCCAAGTGCTGGCGATGCTGCCGTGACACAGCCGGGAGCAGGGTAACTGCATAGCCAGGCTGGCTTACCTGGACTGGCTGGGGCAGGGTCTCCTCTTCCCCACAAAGACTTGCCAGAGGCTGCCCAAAGAGGCGGCTCTTGAGGCCAGAGTCTGGCTGCCCTGGGCAGTCCCCATTGGCCGAGGTTCGTCTTTGAGCAAACGGCCACAGGATCAACCTCTTCCTTTTCTTAGTCCCATCCACTGCAAGCAAGAGGAAAGCAAAGGGCAGGTGAAAAAAGCCAGAGGAAAATTGTCTGTGTGCAGTGCCGTGTGATGCTGAATGCAGAGCAGAGCCGTGTGTTGAAACAGTGACTCTGACTCTGCGGGGGAAACTGGGAGATAGCTAAGGGCTTCCTGAGGGAAGAACCACCACAGCTGTAAAAGTGTGACCACCCCTCTGAGCACACCAGCTTTCCTGCTTTTTTCACCTTCTAGTGACTGTTTCCTCTGAGAAAGCAGGAGCACACAGGGCACAGAAAGAGCTGCGGGGTGTTTGTCATGTGCAGAGGTTTTGGGCATGGCAGAGGTTTCTGGGACCATCGTAAGGCAGATGCGTCGCTTGGACAGCTTGCAGTGGCGGCAGTTTTGGCTACGCAGTCTGAGCGTGCCCCATCCAAGGTCTGGCAAGAGGGGCAGGAGGGGCTCCTGCTTTGGAGCTGCTGTCAAGCGCTATGTGAGAAGGCAGCTGCTCAGCTTCTCTTTCCAACTCACCAGGCGAGTGGCAAAGTCCCTCCTCAGGAGCTGATGGGACCAAGACGGGGCATTGCTTGGTGCCAGCCTGCAAGAAACATGTTCAGATTACAGGGCCACCCCGCAGCAGCAAGGGCCGCCAGCGTGTCGCTGCAGCAGCGCAGAAATGTGTGAGCAGCTCCAGGGCCAATCCTGAGGTCATCAGACGCCTGTGGAGGAGGCGCTTGGGTGTGGGAATGGCGTTGCCTCTCTGCCCAACACAGGTGCTGGGGGCACAGGCTGCTGCTGCAGCCGGCCACCCCACTTGACCCTGCAGACCACAGCCCCCAGGCAGTTTTGGGGTGCCGGTGGATGTCAAGAAGGCGCAGCCCTCCTGCGCTGCCCCCACACTAAGCAACTCCTCCCAGACCTCCCCGTGAGGCAGCTGGTGTCTTGAGGGCTTCCGTCCCCGCCACCTTCCCTCCTGAAACTCAGACACCTCCCGCCAGCACCTGGCAAGGGCCGGGGCGGAGCGAGCCCCTGATCTCCGCCGGAATCAACGTCTCCACGGTCCGGGCACTCAGCGGCACTGGCTAGGCAAGAGAGCAAAGAGCCAACGTGAGCAGCTGGTAGCAGGGGCTGCTGCCAAAAGCCCCGTGGTGCTCTACGCAGAGCAGAAACCCCAGGGACACTTACGAGGTTGTAGGAGCCAATGACCTTCACAAGGAGCCGAAGGGAGGCCAGGCGGGTGACGCGGGTCTCCTGGGCTCCTTGGCTTTGCCTGGGCACAGGGCAGGCACAAAGGCAGAGCTCAGTCATAGCCAGCCCTCGCTGCTCGCTCCCCTGACACCAGCCCAGCGCCTCCACACCACCCTCACACAGCAGACCTTCCCACAGCGCTCGCTGGCAGCACCGCTCTGCAACACCCCCGGGTCTGCTGCCTCCGGGCCTCCTCCGTATGGAAATGGGAAGTGGCAGCTTGGGGTCCCAATCCATGCAAGCAAGGAGCTGAGGTGACAGCTCCACGGCCTTGCTGTTCACGTGCCCTCACAAGGTGAAGCACCTCCTGCCGCTCTGCCCAGGAGCTGCCCTGCGCAGAGGGTGTCCCGTTCCCCCACCTCCACCGCTGCATTGCTGGGGGCAGCTCCCCTGGGAGCTCTCCACTGCCTGCAGCCTTGACGCCAGCTGCTGGCAGGCCGAATTCCCCAGCAGGGCTCACCTGAGGATGGCACTGAGCCACAGCTCCTTCACCTCCTGCGACCTGCGGCAAAGAGGAGAAACAGCCTCAGAGCCCGCTGCTCCTCCTCCCTCCTCTGCAGAGGCAGAGGCCCCCAGGCACATCTTGCCCGCTTGGCCCTGCTCCACACGGCCAGACACCAAAGCCCCCACTCGGTGTCCCCTGCTCGGTGTCCCCCAGGTGAGCAGAGCTGCAGGGACGTGGCAGGGGCAGGTGCCTTGTGCACACCTGGAGCTGCTGGTGGGTGCATCTGAAACCCAAGCGGGGCCTCTGCTTTCTCTCCCCACAGCCTGAGCTGAGCCCCAGCAAGCCCACAGAGACCTGAAGGCCAGCACAGTGCTCTTTACCCCCCAGAACAGTCCTGGACGTGTCCCCAAGACTCACCGGAAAGTGACCACGCAGAAGTCACCGGGCCACACGAGGACGAGGCTATTGGCACATTTCAGGCCAAAAACCTCCTCCTCATCTTCCCACTCGCACGCCACCTCATGCTTCCGACACAGCACCCAGAGCTCGCCGAGACGCACTCGGTGCTTCAGGAGGAAGGTGGAGCCGCATCTGCCAGGGGCAAGAGCAGAGTCTGACTTGGAGATTGTGTCATGGGGGCAGCCCCAGCAGCCCTCCAGGGCAGAGCCATTTCCCAGGGGCAGAGCCTTGAGGCAGCCACCCCAAGGCTCAGGCAGAAGAAAGGAGTTTCAGGCCCAGCGCACACAGAAGGCACTTCCAAAAAGTCGCCGCTGGTCAGCAGTGCCAGCAGGCGCTTCATCAGGGGCTGCGAATCAGGACAGCAAAACCAGGAGCCTGCCCCTTTCCTCTTACACCTCCCTGAATTACAGGGAAAGGGTGTTCCTACCCGCAGTGCAGGGACACCCATGCAGAGGACTGCAGGTCATTTGGACACAAGTCCTTGTCGGGAGCAAAGGGCATCCACACATCGCATACGCAGTGAGAATAGGCAGAAGGCCTCCTTCTGGGCAGCCTCCGTGGGGATTTGGCTCCTAGAGGATCCAGATCAGCAATATTTGGCAGTATTGCTGTTTGTTGCAGAGAGATGCTGTTCAGTAAGGAACAAATGCAAAGAGTTTGGCCAAAATCCCTTCTCCTGCCCAGCTGTGGGCACCTCCGTTGGCATTTAGGCTGCTGGGAAAGCACGTGCTGCTTTGCTTGTGCGGTCCTGCCAAGGTTAAAATGAGCCAGCCCCTGTCCACTGATGGCCAGGTGCTGTGCAGGCAGCCCCCAGGAGGCACTTTCTGCTCCCGCGGAAGCAGCTCCGGGGAGGAGCAGTGCCCTGGGGCTGGTGGTAGAGGTGGTAGCAGGAGGAAGGATAGCTGCGGTTGCTAATCTTACTTGAATCTGGTGATGGCGATGGCGTTGGGGAAGAGCAGGATGTGTCTGTCCCTCGTCCTGTGGTGCCGGGTCACCTGCGCCCGGTCACTGAGCAGGAGCTGGGGGCTCCTGCGTGACACAAAGGCGCCAAGCGGCGCCGGGGGCCGGGAAGCTCCCCTGCCCATGAGCCCAAGGCTGGCACCAGGAGCCACGTAGCCAGGGGCCCCGGGCTGTGCCTGCGTGCCAGGAGCGGGGCTGCGAGTGCCCCAGGCGCCGCAGCAGTTGGCCTGGCCCATGGTGCTGCAGCTGGGCAGACGGCTATGGTGTGGCCGTGCCCCACGCCGAGCAGCGCCAGGCACGGGCCGGGCCTGAGCAAGGCTGGGAGCAGTGTCCCTGTGCTGGCAGTGCCGCTGGGCTGGGAGCCTGCGTCTCCCTGCTGCCCTGCGCCGGCACGGCGCCGCACTGGGGCAAGGGGGGGTGCTGGTGACCGTGGCCACCCGGGTGTCACTGCCGCACATTGTGATGCGCCGGCCGGGTCATGGGGCAGAGCTGCGGGTGCGGGCTGGGGGCTGCGGGCACAAAGGGCAGTCTTCTCGGCCGCCCAGCACCTCTTATGACACAGTGACACTGCTGCTGGCTCCCATGATGCCCCCTTTGCTCTCCGCGTCTCAGCCCCACATGCCCAGCGCTGGCTCCTGCCATGGAGAGGGTCGAAGGGACGTGCTCAGAGATGAGCTGCCTTTGTGTGTCCTGGTGGTGGCTGCAGGGAGGCAAATGGTGCCTAGGACAAGGGCCGAGATAGGCTTCATGCTGGAGGAGCTCCCAGCTTCAGCAGCTGGCTCTGTATTGGTGAAAAGCCCCCAGTGCACAGGCCTCCCCACACAGCTGCAACATCGCCTGTTGTCGCTAGCACAGGAGGACTCGAGCTCTGGAGGGGGCAAGCAGCAGGCCCTGTGCACGCTTGAGAACCAGGGCTCAGACGATGCCCCAAATCCCAAGTTCCACGCTTCCTCTGCAGGCAGTCAGCCTAGTGGTCAGCCCCACATTAGTGACCTCCCTCCACTCCAGGTGTCTAAAGGTGGCATCAACATGTGAAGTGGGAATCTCAGCTACAATCCCAGTCTGAGAATGGATTTCAGTTGCCTAAACACTAGCACCAGCATCCACTTGTGATGCCTTCGAAAATTCCTTGCGGTGCCCTGGGATACCCTAATGCCTGTAGACACCCACTTCCAGGCAGCTGAATCCCAGCTTGACTCAGGTCCATCCCAGGAGTCTGCAGAAAGACTCAAAAGACTATGCAGAAGGATTAGGTAGGCTCATGAAAATGCTTGCACACAGGTACTGAAATGTAAGTTCCTACATGTGCAGTCTGCATCTGAGTGCCAGGCCAAATGTTTGTGAAACCTGCCAGGATGGTCTTTCTCAGCCTGCACTGATGCTTGGCTCTTGAGTGGATGCCAAAGTGCTTTGGCTGCAAGTTGCTCTCCTAAATCAAGTGGCTGAGATGTGTGTGGCAGAACAAGAGCTCGCACCTGGCTGGTGCACGAGGCTGTGTTGCTCCATGAGGAAATGTGCCATGGCATAGGGCCCGAGAAGGGGAGGCGGATGCAAGACAATTGGTTGATATTGCCAAGCTCCAGGAGTATCCATCCCAGTGAGCAGGAAGTTGAGCAAAGGGAGCAGGAGACCTGCCTGGATGAACAAGGAGCTCCTGGCCAAACTGCAGCCCAGGAAGGATGTGTTCAGAGGGTGGAAGGAGGCACAAGTCACCTGGGAGGAAGATAGGGACATTGTTGGAGCATTCAGGGCTAGGGCTGGGAAGGTCATCTGGGGTTGAATCTGGCAAGGGATGTGAAGGAGAAGAAGAAGGGCTTCTCTGAAGACATCTGTAACCAAAGGAAGACTAGGGGAAATGTGGTTGTGCTGCCAAAAGGGACAGGGGCTCTGGTGCCAAAGGGCACAGAAAAGGCTGAGGTACTACACGCCTTCTTTGCCTCAGTCTTTGCTGGTAAGAGTGGCCCTCAGCAGTCCCAGGCCCCAGAGACCAGGAGGAAAGTCTGCAGAATGGCTTTCCCTTGATGCAGGAGGATCGGCTTAGGGATTACTGAAGCAAACTCCAGGCCTGGTCAGCCTCCTCTCAATGCCTGGCACGGTGATGGAGCAGCTGCTGCTTGATACCATTTCTAAGCACATTAGGGGGAAGAAGGTGATCAGGGGCAGTCAGCATGGCTTCACAAAGCGGAAATCATGCTTAACCAACCTGATAGTTTTCCCCGATAGCATGACTGGCTGGGTGGAGGAGGGGAGCAGTGGCTGTTGTCTCCCTTGACTTCAGGAAGGCTTTCCACGCTGTCTCTCATGACATCCTCACAGGCAAGCTGAGCAAGTAGGGGCTGCATGAGCAGATGGTGAGCTGGATTGACAAGTGGCTGAATGGCAGAGCTCTGAGGCTTATGATCAGTGGCACAAAGTCTAGGTGGAGGCCTGTAGCTAGTGGTGAACCCCAGGGCTGAAAGCTGGCTCCAATCCTGTTCCACTTGTTCATCAATGACCTGGATGAAGGGACAGAGTGCACCTCAGCAAGTTTGCTGATGATACAAAACTGAGAGGAGTGTCTGACGCACCAGAGGGCTGTGCTGCCGTTCAGAGGGACCTTGACAGGCTGGAGAAATGGGCAGAGAGGAACTTCATGAAGTTCAATAAAGGGAAGTGCAGAGTCCTGCCCCTGGGCAGGAATAGCCCCATGTAGCACCACAGGCTGGGGGCCAACCTGCTGGAAAGCAGCTCTGCAGAGAAGGACCTGGGAGTCCTGGTAGCCTGCAAGGTGCCCTTGTGGCAAAAAAGGCCAATGGTATTGTGGGCTGCATTAGGAGGAGCACTGACATCGTGGAGGTGATCCTTGCCCTCAGCCCAGGGGAGGCCACAGCTGGAGTGCTGGGTCCAGTCCTGGACTCCCCAGTACAAGAGAGATGTGGAGCTCCTGTAATGAGCCCAGTGAAGGGCTACTAAGATGATGAAGGGATGGGAGCATCTCTCGTATGAGGAAAGGCTGAGAGAGCTGGGACTGTTCAGCCTGGGGAAGAGAAGGCTTGGAAGGATCTTATCAGTGCGTATAAATATCTGAAGGGAGAGTGTAAAGCGGATGGGGCCAGAGTCTTTTCAGTGGTGTCCGATGATAGGATGAGGGGCAATGGGTACAAACTGAAACACAGGCAATTCCATCCATCAAGGAAAAACTTCTTTATTGTGGGGGTGACTGAGCACTGGCACAGGTTGCCCAGAGAGGCTTTTCACGCCATGAAAAGAAAGCAGACTGACAGGGCAAGTCTTCAAGGAAAGAGATGGCAGAAGACAGAAGTTCTCTGTGGATGAGGGGTAAATCTCTTATGAGGCCTGTTGACATTCAGGTCTTGTTTAGTCGTGGTGTTTCTTGAACCTGAACCACTTGAATCCTAGGTGTCCTGGGAACAACTGCAGTCGGAAAATATCCCACCTGCCATGCCTGGGTGCTCCCTGTCTCGAAAGCTGCTTCTGCAGCAGCCTTACCTCTTGGTAACTTCTCTCCCACCTGACTGGTACCTGCTGTTCTCTGGGGGTGGCCCTGGATTCCCAGGCAGAGAGGCATTTCTTCCCCAAATCTTGCTTGCAGTCTCTGGCAACAGCAAGAGCAGTGGTCCCGCTCCTCAGGCACTTCCCCTCCTGCTATGCAGCTATGCCAGGCCATCCAAAGAGACCTGCCGTGCCTGCAGAATTGTATAAAAGGAGCTGTAATACCTGTAGTGCCCATGTGTTTTTCAAGGAGAGACAAGGAGCAGTCAAATAGTCCTGCAGAAAAGTATTTTATTTTCCTTTTTCTCTTTCTCCTTTTTCTGTTTTCTTTCCTTGTTTCTTTTTCCTTTTTCTTCCCTCTTTCCCTTCCTGTTTTTTCCTTTCCCTTGTTTTCTTCCCCATTTTACTTTCCTCTTTTTCCTTATTTGTCTTTTCCTTTCCTTTTTTCTTCTTCCTTTCCTTTTTTCTTTCCTTTTTTCTTATTTTTTCTTTCATTTTTCTTTTTTCTATTTGTATTTCCTTTGTTGCTTTTTTCTTTTTCTTTTTTATCTTTTTTCTTTTTCTTTCCCTCTTTCTTTCCCTATTGTTTTTTCCTTTTGCCTTCCTGTTTTTAGTTCTTTCCTTTTCCTTCTTTCTTTTCTTTCCTTTCCTTCCCACTTTCTCCTTCCCCCTTTTTCCTTCCCCTTTTTTCTTCTTTCCTTCTTTTTCATGTTGTCTTTTTTCATTCATTTTTATTTCCTTTTTTGTTTTCATTCTTCTCTTTTTCTTTCTCCTTTGTTCTTTCCTTTTCTCTTTTCCTTTTTCTTCCCTTGTTTTTTTCCTTCCTGGTTTTCCCTATTTTCTCTTTCTCTTTTTCTCTTCCCCATTTTCTTCCCCTTTTTCCTTTCCTTGTTTTCCTATCTCTCCTTGTTTTTCTCTCTCTCTTCTTTGTTTTTCTTTCCTTTTCCCCTTTTTATTTGCTTTTTTCATCCCTTTATTCTTTCCCTATTCTTTCCCTGTATTCTTCCCATTTGCCTTCCTTTCTCTCATTTTTCTCTTTTCTTTCTGCTCTCCTTACTTTTCTTTCCTTGCTTTTTTCCCATCCTTTTATTCTTTTCTTATTCTTCCCCTGTTCTTTCCTCCTTTTGTCTTTCCTTGTTTCTGTGCTTTCCTTTTTTCTTTCCTTCATTGTCATTTTTTCTTTCTTTATATGCTTTTATTTTTTTCTCTTATTTTTAAGGGTGTTTCTTGTTTCCCTCCTTTTTTGCTTTCCTTTTTGCTTCCCCTTTTCCTTTCTTGCCTCTTTTTCCTTCCCTTTTTCCTTTCCTTTCCTTTTTTCTTTCATTTTTCTTTTCAATTTTCTTTATTTTTTCCATTTTTATTTCGTTTCCTTTCATTTTTTTCTTTAGTTTTCTTTCCTTTCCTTTTTTCCTTCTTTATTTTGTGTTCGTCTTTCCTAGCTTTTAATTCTTTTATTTCTTTTTGTTTGCCTTTTTGCTTCCCTTTATCTGCTTTTTACTCTCTTATTTCTCCCTTCTTTCCTCTTTTCATTTCTTTTTCAATTTTTCCATTTTTTCCTTTTCTTCCTCCCTTCCTTCCTTCCTTCCTCTTTTTCTTTCCTTTTTTTCCTTATATGCTTTCATTTTTTCCCTTACTTTTTGTGGTCTCTTGCCTTGTTTTCCTCTTTTTTTGCTTCCCTTTTTTGCTTTTCTTTCTTTCTTTCTTTTTCTTCATCTTCTTCTTCCATTTCTTTCAGTTTTCTCTTTCCTTTCCTTTTCTCCATTTTTTATTTTTTTCTTTCTTTTTTGTTTTCATTTTCCTTTTTTTCCTTCTTTAGGTCTGTGTTCTTCTTTCCTACCTTTTTAATTCCTTTCCTTTTTTACTTTTTTCCTTGCCTTTTTCTTTCATTTATTTTCCTTCCCTGTTTGCTTTTTTCCTTTCTTCTCTCTTTTCACTCCTTTTTTTCCCTTTTCCCATTTTTTCTTTTTTTCCTTTTTTCTTTCCTTCTTTCTTGCCTCCCTTTCCTTTTTTCTTTCCTTTTTAGTCTCCTGCTTCTTTCCTTTTTTACTTTCCTTTCTTCCTTTCCTTTTTCTTTCTATATTTTGCTCGTTTTCCCTATTTTTACTTTTTCCTTTCCCCTTTTCCTTCCCCTTCCTTGATTTTTCCTCTCTTCCTTCCCCTTCTCCTTCCCTGTTTTTCCCTTCCCCTTTTCCTTCCCTGTTTTTTCTTCCATTTTCCTTCCCTGTTTGCTTTTCCTTCCCTTTTTCTTCCCCTCTTCTTTCCTTTTTCTTTCCTTGTTTCTTTTTCCTTCCTTCATTGTTCCTCTTTTCTTTCCTCTTTTCCTCCCCTTTTTCTTTCCTTTTTTTTCCCCCTGTTTTGCCCAAATGAGGGGCAGGTTTAGCTGTTTAAAACAAGAATCCAGAATGTTTCCTTGCAGGTTTTATGTCATCTTGGCTCATACAAACAAGTCAGAAGCTCCTGAGTCTTTCACCTCAGCCTGTCCAGTTGTTCAGACTACAAGCACTACAAGCACAGAAGCAGGAAGAGGGAATGGCAGCAGATCCCAGGGGGCTTATGGAGGAGACATGCAAAGCAGGACAGGAGCTCTGCAGGGAGCGTCTGGAGGATGTTTGGAGTGGAGCGCCATCGGATAATTGCATAGGCAAGATGGCAGGCTGTTCTCCCAGTGCCTCCTTCTCCAAGCTCACCTGTTGCTGCTCAACAGCAACATTATCTGCACTTCTGCTCCATTTCTGGTGCCTTCTGCTGCCCTCCGAGGGGTGCTGGAAGGACAGGGATGGCTCTGAGATGCTCCTTTGCATTATATTAATGTCAGTTTTCAAAGGAGGCAGTGGAGGGGCAGAGACACATGTTGCATATGTCCTGCTCCCGCTGGGGCTTCTGCCTCTGGGCTGCTGCGTCTCAGAGCTTGGGGAGCTGCATCCAGCTTCAGGCTCTGGATTGTTGTGGGCAGAAGCATCCTCCTGAGCAGCACCTGGGTGTCCTGTAGGCACAAAGAGCCAGTTAGCTACTTTGTACTGGCCCTCTGAAGAGAAAAGGGGACTTTTGCAGTGGCACCACGCAGCCCGGGCAGATGGCAAGCTGCGGCCTTAACGCCTATGGATGTGAGGGGCAGTTCAGGAGACACAAATACCCCTGGGGGCAATATCCTGCACAGGGGGAGAGTTCTGGCCCATAGTGAGCAAGGCTTTGCAGAGCAGAGCTCTACAGATGTTTAACAGCTGGGATGCAGTTTGTGGTGTGAGGAAGGTCATTCTGAACTTCCGGAAAAGTGTTGCAGGGGGAAGGCACTGCCGGAAGGTATTGAACCCTCCACACCTCTCTGCATTGCCACAGACATCTTCCCACAGCCAGCTC
>NW_026991443.1:0-97058 GCF_036370855.1 Dromaius novaehollandiae | reverse complement strand
AAGGGGAAGGAAGAGAGGAAAAATCAAGGAAGGGGAAGGAAAAGGGGAAAGGAAAAAGTAAAAATAGGGAAAACGAGCAAAATATAGAAAGAAAAAGGAAAGGAAGAAAGGAAAGTAAAAAAGGAAAGAAGCAGGAGACTAAAAAGGAAAGAAAAAAGGAAAGGGAGGCAAGAAAGAAGGAAAGAAAAAAGGAAAAAAAGAAAAAATGGGAAAAGGGAAAAAAAGGAATGAAAAGAGAGAAGAAAGGAAAAAAGCAAACAGGGAAGGAAAATAAATGAAAGAAAAAGGCAAGGAAAAAAGTAAAAAAGGAAAGGAATTAAAAAGGTAGGAAAGAAGAACACAGACCTAAAGAAGGAAAAAAAGGAAAATGAAAACAAAAAAGAAAGAAAAAAATAAAAAATGGAGAAAAGGAAAGGAAAGAGAAAACTGAAAGAAATGGAAGAAGAAGATGAAGAAAAAGAAAGAAAGAAAGAAAAGCAAAAAAGGGAAGCAAAAAAAGAGGAAAACAAGGCAAGAGACCACAAAAAGTAAGGGAAAAAATGAAAGCATATAAGGAAAAAAAGGAAAGAAAAAGAGGAAGGAAGGAAGGAAGGGAGGAAGAAAAGGAAAAAATGGAAAAATTGAAAAAGAAATGAAAAGAGGAAAGAAGGGAGAAATAAGAGAGTAAAAAGCAGATAAAGGGAAGCAAAAAGGCAAACAAAAAGAAATAAAAGAATTAAAAGCTAGGAAAGACGAACACAAAATAAAGAAGGAAAAAAGGAAAGGAAAGAAAACTAAAGAAAAAAATGAAAGGAAACGAAATAAAAATGGAAAAAATAAAGAAAATTGAAAAGAAAAATGAAAGAAAAAAGGAAAGGAAAGGAAAAAAGGGAAGGAAAAAGAGGCAAGAAAGGAAAAGGGGAAGCAAAAAGGAAAGCAAAAAAGGAGGGAAACAAGAAACACCCTTAAAAATAAGAGAAAAAAATAAAAGCATATAAAGAAAGAAAAAATGACAATGAAGGAAAGAAAAAAGGAAAGCACAGAAACAAGGAAAGACAAAAGGAGGAAAGAACAGGGGAAGAATAAGAAAAGAATAAAAGGATGGGAAAAAAGCAAGGAAAGAAAAGTAAGGAGAGCAGAAAGAAAAGAGAAAAATGAGAGAAAGGAAGGCAAATGGGAAGAATACAGGGAAAGAATAGGGAAAGAATAAAGGGATGAAAAAAGCAAATAAAAAGGGGAAAAGGAAAGAAAAACAAAGAAGAGAGAGAGAAAAACAAGGAGAGATAGGAAAACAAGGAAAGGAAAAAGGGGAAGAAAATGGGGAAGAGAAAAAGAGAAAGAGAAAATAGGGAAAACCAGGAAGGAAAAAAACAAGGGAAGAAAAAGGAAAAGAGAAAAGGAAAGAACAAAGGAGAAAGAAAAAGAGAAGAATGAAAACAAAAAAGGAAATAAAAATGAATGAAAAAAGACAACATGAAAAAGAAGGAAAGAAGAAAAAAGGGGAAGGAAAAAGGGGGAAGGAGAAAGTGGGAAGGAAAGGAAAGAAAAGAAAGAAGGAAAAGGAAAGAACTAAAAACAGGAAGGCAAAAGGAAAAAACAATAGGGAAAGAAAGAGGGAAAGAAAAAGAAAAAAGATAAAAAAGAAAAAGAAAAAAGCAACAAAGGAAATACAAATAGAAAAAAGAAAAATGAAAGAAAAAATAAGAAAAAAGGAAAGAAAAAAGGAAAGGAAGAAGAAAAAAGGAAAGGAAAAGACAAATAAGGAAAAAGAGGAAAGTAAAATGGGGAAGAAAACAAGGGAAAGGAAAAAACAGGAAGGGAAAGAGGGAAGAAAAAGGAAAAAGAAACAAGGAAAGAAAACAGAAAAAGGAGAAAGAGAAAAAGGAAAATAAAATACTTTTCTGCAGGACTATTTGACTGCTCCTTGTCTCTCCTTGAAAAACACATGGGCACTACAGGTATTACAGCTCCTTTTATACAATTCTGCAGGCACGGCAGGTCTCTTTGGATGGCCTGGCATAGCTGCATAGCAGGAGGGGAAGTGCCTGAGGAGCGGGACCACTGCTCTTGCTGTTGCCAGAGACTGCAAGCAAGATTTGGGGAAGAAATGCCTCTCTGCCTGGGAATCCAGGGCCACCCCCAGAGAACAGCAGGTACCAGTCAGGTGGGAGAGAAGTTACCAAGAGGTAAGGCTGCTGCAGAAGCAGCTTTCGAGACAGGGAGCACCCAGGCATGGCAGGTGGGATATTTTCCGACTGCAGTTGTTCCCAGGACACCTAGGATTCAAGTGGTTCAGGTTCAAGAAACACCACGACTAAACAAGACCTGAATGTCAACAGGCCTCATAAGAGATTTACCCCTCATCCACAGAGAACTTCTGTCTTCTGCCATCTCTTTCCTTGAAGACTTGCCCTGTCAGTCTGCTTTCTTTTCATGGCGTGAAAAGCCTCTCTGGGCAACCTGTGCCAGTGCTCAGTCACCCCCACAATAAAGAAGTTTTTCCTTGATGGATGGAATTGCCTGTGTTTCAGTTTGTACCCATTGCCCCTCATCCTATCATCGGACACCACTGAAAAGACTCTGGCCCCATCCGCTTTACACTCTCCCTTCAGATATTTATACGCACTGATAAGATCCTTCCAAGCCTTCTCTTCCCCAGGCTGAACAGTCCCAGCTCTCTCAGCCTTTCCTCATACGAGAGATGCTCCCATCCCTTCATCATCTTAGTAGCCCTTCACTGGGCTCATTACAGGAGCTCCACATCTCTCTTGTACTGGGGAGTCCAGGACTGGACCCAGCACTCCAGCTGTGGCCTCCCCCGGGCTGAGGGCAAGGATCACCTCCACGATGTCAGTGCTCCTCCTAATGCAGCCCACAATACCATTGGCCTTTTTTGCCACAAGGGCACCTTGCAGGCTACCAGGACTCCCAGGTCCTTCTCTGCAGAGCTGCTTTCCAGCAGGTTGGCCCCCAGCCTGTGGTGCTACATGGGGCTATTCCTGCCCAGGGGCAGGACTCTGCACTTCCCTTTATTGAACTTCATGAAGTTCCTCTCTGCCCATTTCTCCAGCCTGTCAAGGTCCCTCTGAACGGCAGCACAGCCCTCTGGTGCGTCAGACACTCCTCTCAGTTTTGTATCATCAGCAAACTTGCTGAGGTGCACTCTGTCCCTTCATCCAGGTCATTGATGAACAAGTGGAACAGGATTGGAGCCAGCTTTCAGCCCTGGGGTTCACCACTAGCTACAGGCCTCCACCTAGACTTTGTGCCACTGATCATAAGCCTCAGAGCTCTGCCATTCAGCCACTTGTCAATCCAGCTCACCATCTGCTCATGCAGCCCCTACTTGCTCAGCTTGCCTGTGAGGATGTCATGAGAGACAGCGTGGAAAGCCTTCCTGAAGTCAAGGGAGACAACAGCCACTGCTCCCCTCCTCCACCCAGCCAGTCATGCTATCGGGGAAAACTATCAGGTTGGTTAAGCATGATTTCCGCTTTGTGAAGCCATGCTGACTGCCCCTGATCACCTTCTTCCCCCTAATGTGCTTAGAAATGGTATCAAGCAGCAGCTGCTCCATCACCGTGCCAGGCATTGAGAGGAGGCTGACCAGGCCTGGAGTTTGCTTCAGTAATCCCTAAGCCGATCCTCCTGCATCAAGGGAAAGCCATTCTGCAGACTTTCCTCCTGGTCTCTGGGGCCTGGGACTGCTGAGGGCCACTCTTACCAGCAAAGACTGAGGCAAAGAAGGCGTGTAGTACCTCAGCCTTTTCTGTGCCCTTTGGCACCAGAGCCCCTGTCCCTTTTGGCAGCACAACCACATTTCCCCTAGTCTTCCTTTGGTTACAGATGTCTTCAGAGAAGCCCTTCTTCTTCTCCTTCACATCCCTTGCCAGATTCAACCCCAGATGACCTTCCCAGCCCTAGCCCTGAATGCTCCAACAATGTCCCTATCTTCCTCCCAGGTGACTTGTGCCTCCTTCCACCCTCTGAACACATCCTTCCTGGGCTGCAGTTTGGCCAGGAGCTCCTTGTTCATCCAGGCAGGTCTCCTGCTCCCTTTGCTCAACTTCCTGCTCACTGGGATGGATACTCCTGGAGCTTGGCAATATCAACCAATTGTCTTGCATCCGCCTCCCCTTCTCGGGCCCTATGCCATGGCACATTTCCTCATGGAGCAACACAGCCTCGTGCACCAGCCAGGTGCGAGCTCTTGTTCTGCCACACACATCTCAGCCACTTGATTTAGGAGAGCAACTTGCAGCCAAAGCACTTTGGCATCCACTCAAGAGCCAAGCATCAGTGCAGGCTGAGAAAGACCATCCTGGCAGGTTTCACAAACATTTGGCCTGGCACTCAGATGCAGACTGCACATGTAGGAACTTACATTTCAGTACCTGTGTGCAAGCATTTTCATGAGCCTACCTAATCCTTCTGCATAGTCTTTTGAGTCTTTCTGCAGACTCCTGGGATGGACCTGAGTCAAGCTGGGATTCAGCTGCCTGGAAGTGGGTGTCTACAGGCATTAGGGTATCCCAGGGCACCGCAAGGAATTTTCGAAGGCATCACAAGTGGATGCTGGTGCTAGTGTTTAGGCAACTGAAATCCATTCTCAGACTGGGATTGTAGCTGAGATTCCCACTTCACATGTTGATGCCACCTTTAGACACCTGGAGTGGAGGGAGGTCACTAATGTGGGGCTGACCACTAGGCTGACTGCCTGCAGAGGAAGCGTGGAACTTGGGATTTGGGGCATCGTCTGAGCCCTGGTTCTCAAGCGTGCACAGGGCCTGCTGCTTGCCCCCTCCAGAGCTCGAGTCCTCCTGTGCTAGCGACAACAGGCGATGTTGCAGCTGTGTGGGGAGGCCTGTGCACTGGGGGCTTTTCACCAATACAGAGCCAGCTGCTGAAGCTGGGAGCTCCTCCAGCATGAAGCCTATCTCGGCCCTTGTCCTAGGCACCATTTGCCTCCCTGCAGCCACCACCAGGACACACAAAGGCAGCTCATCTCTGAGCACGTCCCTTCGACCCTCTCCATGGCAGGAGCCAGCGCTGGGCATGTGGGGCTGAGACGCGGAGAGCAAAGGGGGCATCATGGGAGCCAGCAGCAGTGTCACTGTGTCATAAGAGGTGCTGGGCGGCCGAGAAGACTGCCCTTTGTGCCCGCAGCCCCCAGCCCGCACCCGCAGCTCTGCCCCATGACCCGGCCAGCGCATCACAATGTGCGGCAGTGACACCCGGGTGGCCACGGTCACCAGCACCCCCCCTTGCCCCAGTGCGGCGCCGTGCCGGCGCAGGGCAGCAGGGAGACGCAGGCTCCCAGCCCAGCGGCACTGCCAGCACAGGGACACTGCTCCCAGCCTTGCTCAGGCCCGGCCCGTGCCTGGCGCTGCTCGGCGTGGGGCACGGCCACACCATAGCCGTCTGCCCAGCTGCAGCACCATGGGCCAGGCCAACTGCTGCGGCGCCTGGGGCACTCGCAGCCCCGCTCCTGGCACGCAGGCACAGCCCGGGGCCCCTGGCTACGTGGCTCCTGGTGCCAGCCTTGGGCTCATGGGCAGGGGAGCTTCCCGGCCCCCGGCGCCGCTTGGCGCCTTTGTGTCACGCAGGAGCCCCCAGCTCCTGCTCAGTGACCGGGCGCAGGTGACCCGGCACCACAGGACGAGGGACAGACACATCCTGCTCTTCCCCAACGCCATCGCCATCACCAGATTCAAGTAAGATTAGCAACCGCAGCTATCCTTCCTCCTGCTACCACCTCTACCACCAGCCCCAGGGCACTGCTCCTCCCCGGAGCTGCTTCCGCGGGAGCAGAAAGTGCCTCCTGGGGGCTGCCTGCACAGCACCTGGCCATCAGTGGACAGGGGCTGGCTCATTTTAACCTTGGCAGGACCGCACAAGCAAAGCAGCACGTGCTTTCCCAGCAGCCTAAATGCCAACGGAGGTGCCCACAGCTGGGCAGGAGAAGGGATTTTGGCCAAACTCTTTGCATTTGTTCCTTACTGAACAGCATCTCTCTGCAACAAACAGCAATACTGCCAAATATTGCTGATCTGGATCCTCTAGGAGCCAAATCCCCACGGAGGCTGCCCAGAAGGAGGCCTTCTGCCTATTCTCACTGCGTATGCGATGTGTGGATGCCCTTTGCTCCCGACAAGGACTTGTGTCCAAATGACCTGCAGTCCTCTGCATGGGTGTCCCTGCACTGCGGGTAGGAACACCCTTTCCCTGTAATTCAGGGAGGTGTAAGAGGAAAGGGGCAGGCTCCTGGTTTTGCTGTCCTGATTCGCAGCCCCTGATGAAGCGCCTGCTGGCACTGCTGACCAGCGGCGACTTTTTGGAAGTGCCTTCTGTGTGCGCTGGGCCTGAAACTCCTTTCTTCTGCCTGAGCCTTGGGGTGGCTGCCTCAAGGCTCTGCCCCTGGGAAATGGCTCTGCCCTGGAGGGCTGCTGGGGCTGCCCCCATGACACAATCTCCAAGTAAGGCTCTGCTCTTGCCCCCGGCAGATGCGGCTCCACCTTCCTCCTGAAGCACCGAGTGCGTCTCGGCGAGCTCTGGGTGCTGTGTCGGAAGCATGAGGTGGCGTGCGAGTGGGAAGATGAGGAGGAGGTTTTTGGCCTGAAATGTGCCAATAGCCTCGTCCTCGTGTGGCCCGGTGACTTCTGCGTGGTCACTTTCCGGTGAGTCTTGGGGACACGTCCAGGACTGTTCTGGGGGGTAAAGAGCACTGTGCTGGCCTTCAGGTCTCTGTGGGCTTGCTGGGGCTCAGCTCAGGCTGTGGGGAGAGAAAGCAGAGGCCCCGCTTGGGTTTCAGATGCACCCACCAGCAGCTCCAGGTGTGCACAAGGCACCTGCCCCTGCCACGTCCCTGCAGCTCTGCTCACCTGGGGGACACCGAGCAGGGGACACCGAGTGGGGGCTTTGGTGTCTGGCCGTGTGGAGCAGGGCCAAGCGGGCAAGATGTGCCTGGGGGCCTCTGCCTCTGCAGAGGAGGGAGGAGGAGCAGCGGGCTCTGAGGCTGTTTCTCCTCTTTGCCGCAGGTCGCAGGAGGTGAAGGAGCTGTGGCTCAGTGCCATCCTCAGGTGAGCCCTGCTGGGGAATTCAGCCTGCCAGCAGCTGGCGTCAAGGCTGCAGGCAGTGGAGAGCTCCCAGGGGAGCTGCCCCCAGCAATGCAGCGGTGGAGGTGGGGGAACGGGACACCCTCTGCGCAGGGCAGCTCCTGGGCAGAGCGGCAGGAGGTGCTTCACCTTGTGAGGGCACGTGAACAGCAAGGCCGTGGAGCTGTCACCTCAGCTCCTTGCTTGCATGGATTGGGACCCCAAGCTGCCACTTCCCATTTCCATACGGAGGAGGCCCGGAGGCAGCAGACCCGGGGGTGTTGCAGAGCGGTGCTGCCAGCGAGCGCTGTGGGAAGGTCTGCTGTGTGAGGGTGGTGTGGAGGCGCTGGGCTGGTGTCAGGGGAGCGAGCAGCGAGGGCTGGCTATGACTGAGCTCTGCCTTTGTGCCTGCCCTGTGCCCAGGCAAAGCCAAGGAGCCCAGGAGACCCGCGTCACCCGCCTGGCCTCCCTTCGGCTCCTTGTGAAGGTCATTGGCTCCTACAACCTCGTAAGTGTCCCTGGGGTTTCTGCTCTGCGTAGAGCACCACGGGGCTCTTGGCAGCAGCCCCTGCTACCAGCTGCTCACGTTGGCTCTTTGCTCTCTTGCCTAGCCGGTGCCGCTGAGTGCCCGGACCGTGGAGACGTTGATTCCGGCGGAGATCAGGGGCTCGCTCCGCCCCGGCCCTTGCCAGGTGCTGGCGGGAGGTGTCTGAGTTTCAGGAGGGAAGGTGGCGGGGACGGAAGCCCTCAAGACACCAGCTGCCTCACGGGGAGGTCTGGGAGGAGTTGCTTAGTGTGGGGGCAGCGCAGGAGGGCTGCGCCTTCTTGACATCCACCAGCACCCCAAAACTGCCTGGGGGCTGTGGTCTGCAGGGTCAAGTGGGGTGGCCGGCTGCAGCAGCAGCCTGTGCCCCCAGCACCTGTGTTGGGCAGAGAGGCAACGCCATTCCCACACCCAAGCGCCTCCTCCACAGGCGTCTGATGACCTCAGGATTGTCCCTGGAGCTGCTCACACGTTTCTGCGCTGCTGCAGCGACACGCTGGCGGCCCTTGCTGCTGCGGGGTGGCCCTGTAATCTGAACATGTTTCTTGCAGGCTGGCACCAAGCAATGCCCTGTCTTGGTCCCATCAGCTCCTGAGGAGGGACTTTGCCACTCGCCTGGTGAGTTGGAAAGAGAAGCTGAGCAGCTGCCTTCTCACATAGCGCTTGACAGCAGCTCCAAAGCAGGAGCCCCTCCTGCCCCTCTTGCCAGACCTTGGATGGGGCACGCTCAGACTGCGTAGCCAAAACTGCCGCCACTGCAAGCTGTCCAAGCGACGCATCTGCCTTACGATGGTCCCAGAAACCTCTGCCATGCCCAAAACCTCTGCACATGACAAACACCCCGCAGCTCTTTCTGTGCCCTGTGTGCTCCTGCTTTCTCAGAGGAAACAGTCACTAGAAGGTGAAAAAAGCAGGAAAGCTGGTGTGCTCAGAGGGGTGGTCACACTTTTACAGCTGTGGTGGTTCTTCCCTCAGGAAGCCCTTAGCTATCTCCCAGTTTCCCCCGCAGAGTCAGAGTCACTGTTTCAACACACGGCTCTGCTCTGCATTCGGCATCACACGGCACTGCACACAGACAATTTTCCTCTGGCTTTTTTCACCTGCCCTTTGCTTTCCTCTTGCTTGCAGTGGATGGGACTAAGAAAAGGAAGAGGTTGATCCTGTGGCCGTTTGCTCAAAGACGAACCTCGGCCAATGGGGACTGCCCAGGGCAGCCAGACTCTGGCCTCAAGAGCCCCCTCTTTGGGCAGCCTCTGGCAAGTCTTTGTGGGGAAGAGGAGACCCTGCCCCAGCCAGTCCAGGTAAGCCAGCCTGGCTATGCAGTTACCCTGCTCCCGGCTGTGTCACGGCAGCATCGCCAGCACTTGGGCTGTGGCTCTCTGGAGACAAGGGATTTGGGGGGCTGCCCTCCATGCTCACTTCTCACTGGCAAGGCCTGAAGGTCAGGTCTGATTGTGCAAGTCAAAGGGGTCAAGTCTGCGGGTCTGTGCGGCCCACGCAGCTGCTGCGGGAAGTAACTTTGGAGTGGAGACAACCCCAGAGCAGGAAGAGGAGAAGCAGGTCTGCTCCCTAAGGGGCATGTTGGTGGCCTTGCAGAAGTCATTGAAAGGAAGCTCTCAGCAGCATAAACAGATGGCGATTTCTGGGTTTCCCTGAAGAAGGTGCTCAAGAGGGTGGCTTGGGGTTACTTGGCCAAGTTTCTGCCAGTGTAACCTACCGGCAGTGAGAACTAGATGCAAACCCAAGCAAAGCAGAGTGCGCCTCCCAGGCAAAAACTTGCTTCTGTCTCCAGCAAATGCTCCCCTAAGGCTAAAGGGCCTTTCTTCACCCAAGGAACTCTTCTGCCACCCCTATCTGCTTTCTCCTGCAGGATCTCCTGGCCATACTGTACAGAGAAGGGCCTGCCACTGAGGGGATATTTTGCAAAGCTGCCAGTGAGACAGAGCGCAGGGACTTGAAGGAGGCCCTCGACAAAGGGGACACCGTTGGCTTGGACAGCAAACCTGTGCACCTCTTGGCGGTAGTCTTGAAGGTGAATTCTTCTGCCTTGCAGCTCTGAGAGGACACTGCAAACCTGCAGGGGCCCACTCAAGTGCCTGGATGGTCCCAGGGGGGACTCAAAGCTGATACCCTAGTGAAGCCAAACGGCATGTTTTTGGACTTGGGAAAGTTTGGCATTTGTGTTTTCCATCTGGTTTTCAGTCCCCCTTGTTCTGCCACTGATTTCCTGCCTGCCCACGGGAAACTCCCTTCCTCCTCCTCCTCCTCCTCCGCCTCCTCCTCCCCAGCACCCTCCTCAGGGAGGAAGACTGAGATTTCTGGGTGGACTCCAGGCTGATAGGCACCAGGGCCTCTTACTGCACTCAAATAGGCATGTTCAAGCAGGGCAGGGACCCGTGCAGCCCACTGCTCTGCCAGTGGCCATGAGCACCTTTGAGAGCAGGTAGCTCAAAGCAAGCTGCCTCCTTGGGTGCCCAAGTGCTGGGGGTGCTCCCTGTGGGCTCAGGCGTGGTGTCCAAAGCCTCATCTCCATATCCTGGCCTTGCAGGACTTCCTCTGCAATATCCCCTCCCAACTCCTGTCAGCGGCCCTGTACGAGAAGTGGATGCTGGCTCTGGAGAAGCCAAGCAGGGAAGAAAAGATTGAAGAACTGAAAGAGTGAGTGTTGTAGCCAGTCATAGTGTTCTGGAGGGGCTGAGAGAGGCCGGGGCCTTCTCCAAAAATGGGGAGTCGCATGGAAAAACCTGCCATTTCTATCAGCTTGCTAGTACTGATACTTCACAACACAGGCACAGGCTTTCATGGGCCTTTGCAAGGCTTCCTGTGATGTTTCCTGACAACCTTACCTTCATTCACACTGTCCATCTACTGAAAAGCAGGCACTGTGCTCAAACGCTCGCCTTGCAGTCAAGATCTGGTCATTCCAGATCTTGCACTTAACCACATACCCAGCTACCGCTGGGGGTTTCTTGACAGGACTTGTGTAAAGTAGTGAAAGTAAGCACAGGCGTTGCTCTCTTTGGAGAAGGCACCGTTTGTGGGAGTTTACTTGAGACTTGCTCACGGCAAGAAGCAGTGGCCACTGCCCCCTCAAGTCATGGCTTGTTGTGCTTGTGTTCACACAGGGTGGCTGACCAGCTGCCCCGGCCAAATCGTCTCTTGCTCAAGCCCGTGCTGGCTGTGCTCCATCACATTAGCCAGAACGCAGAGACCAGCAGGATGAACTCCCACAACCTTGCCATCTGCTTTGGGCCCAGCATGCTGAGCCCAGGCACGGACAGCACACTCCCACTGCAAGTCCAGAAAGAGATGAATGACAAGGTATGTTGAACTCACCAGCTAGCTCCCCCCACTGGGGCACAGCTGAGCCACCCCCACAGATCCCATGGCTATTGCAACAGCTAAATGCAGCAGCAGCACCTGGGAGCATGGGGGATGCCCCTCAGCTGGGCTATCTGCAATATGTGACAGGCAGATCTCCTAATGGAGCTGCAGCCACAGAGCTACAGCTTTCACTGGAGAAATGTCAGTCAGGAGCAGCAAGACTCTTGAGCACATTTTCTGCCTCTTGCACTGACACCCATGGTTTTCCGTGTGCAGGTGCTGGTGCTGGTGGAGTTCCTCATTGACAACTGCACAGCAATATTTGGGCGGGACATGGCCTTGGCTTGCAGCCCCTCTGCTGAGGAGTGTCCCGAGCACACTGGCAGCTCCGCAGGTAGGAGGCTGCACTGGGGATTGGCACTGCCCAGGGCTGCTGGTTGCAGGTCTTGAGCTGGCTGTGGGAAGATGTCTGTGGCAATGCAGAGAGGTGTGGAGGGTTCAATACCTTCCGGCAGTGCCTTCCCCCTGCAACACTTTTCCGGAAGTTCAGAATGACCTTCCTCACACCACAAACTGCATCCCAGCTGTTAAACATCTGTAGAGCTCTGCTCTGCAAAGCCTTGCTCACTATGGGCCAGAACTCTCCCCCTGTGCAGGATATTGCCCCCAGGGGTATTTGTGTCTCCTGAACTGCCCCTCACATCCATAGGCGTTAAGGCCGCAGCTTGCCATCTGCCCGGGCTGCGTGGTGCCACTGCAAAAGTCCCCTTTTCTCTTCAGAGGGCCAGTACAAAGTAGCTAACTGGCTCTTTGTGCCTACAGGACACCCAGGTGCTGCTCAGGAGGATGCTTCTGCCCACAACAATCCAGAGCCTGAAGCTGGATGCAGCTCCCCAAGCTCTGAGACGCAGCAGCCCAGAGGCAGAAGCCCCAGCGGGAGCAGGACATATGCAACATGTGTCTCTGCCCCTCCACTGCCTCCTTTGAAAACTGACATTAATATAATGCAAAGGAGCATCTCAGAGCCATCCCTGTCCTTCCAGCACCCCTCGGAGGGCAGCAGAAGGCACCAGAAATGGAGCAGAAGTGCAGATAATGTTGCTGTTGAGCAGCAACAGGTGAGCTTGGAGAAGGAGGCACTGGGAGAACAGCCTGCCATCTTGCCTATGCAATTATCCGATGGCGCTCCACTCCAAACATC
This sequence comes from Dromaius novaehollandiae, assembly GCF_036370855.1. Lineage (NCBI taxonomy): Eukaryota > Metazoa > Chordata > Aves > Casuariiformes > Dromaiidae > Dromaius > Dromaius novaehollandiae. Next base: position 84,916 of record NW_026991443.1, on the reverse strand, counting down.
CTCCAGACGCTCCCTGCAGAGCTCCTGTCCTGCTTTGCATGTCTCCTCCATAAGCCCCCTGGGATCTGCTGCCATTCCCTCTTCCTGCTTCTGTGCTTGTAGTGCTTGTAGTCTGAACAACTGGACAGGCTGAGGTGAAAGACTCAGGAGCTTCTGACTTGTTTGTATGAGCCAAGATGACATAAAACCTGCAAGGAAACATTCTGGATTCTTGTTTTAAACAGCTAAACCTGCCCCTCATTTGGGCAAAACAGGGGGAAAAAAAAGGAAAGAAAAAGGGGAGGAAAAGAGGAAAGAAAAGAGGAACAATGAAGGAAGGAAAAAGAAACAAGGAAAGAAAAAGGAAAGAAGAGGGGAAGAAAAAGGGAAGGAAAAGCAAACAGGGAAGGAAAATGGAAGAAAAAACAGGGAAGGAAAAGGGGAAGGGAAAAACAGGGAAGGAGAAGGGGAAGGAAGAGAGGAAAAATCAAGGAAGGGGAAGGAAAAGGGGAAAGGAAAAAGTAAAAATAGGGAAAACGAGCAAAATATAGAAAGAAAAAGGAAAGGAAGAAAGGAAAGTAAAAAAGGAAAGAAGCAGGAGACTAAAAAGGAAAGAAAAAAGGAAAGGGAGGCAAGAAAGAAGGAAAGAAAAAAGGAAAAAAAGAAAAAATGGGAAAAGGGAAAAAAAGGAATGAAAAGAGAGAAGAAAGGAAAAAAGCAAACAGGGAAGGAAAATAAATGAAAGAAAAAGGCAAGGAAAAAAGTAAAAAAGGAAAGGAATTAAAAAGGTAGGAAAGAAGAACACAGACCTAAAGAAGGAAAAAAAGGAAAATGAAAACAAAAAAGAAAGAAAAAAATTAAAAATGGAGAAAAGGAAAGGAAAGAGAAAACTGAAAGAAATGGAAGAAGAAGATGAAGAAAAAGAAAGAAAGAAAGAAAAGCAAAAAAGGGAAGCAAAAAAAGAGGAAAACAAGGCAAGAGACCACAAAAAGTAAGGGAAAAAATGAAAGCATATAAGGAAAAAAAGGAAAGAAAAAGAGGAAGGAAGGAAGGGAGGGAGGAAGAAAAGGAAAAAATGGAAAAATTGAAAAAGAAATGAAAAGAGGAAAGAAGGGAGAAATAAGAGAGTAAAAAGCAGATAAAGGGAAGCAAAAAGGCAAACAAAAAGAAATAAAAGAATTAAAAGCTAGGAAAGACGAACACAAAATAAAGAAGGAAAAAAGGAAAGGAAAGAAAACTAAAGAAAAAAATGAAAGGAAACGAAATAAAAATGGAAAAAATAAAGAAAATTGAAAAGAAAAATGAAAGAAAAAAGGAAAGGAAAGGAAAAAAGGGAAGGAAAAAGAGGCAAGAAAGGAAAAGGGGAAGCAAAAAGGAAAGCAAAAAAGGAGGGAAACAAGAAACACCCTTAAAAATAAGAGAAAAAAATAAAAGCATATAAAGAAAGAAAAAATGACAATGAAGGAAAGAAAAAAGGAAAGCACAGAAACAAGGAAAGACAAAAGGAGGAAAGAACAGGGGAAGAATAAGAAAAGAATAAAAGGATGGGAAAAAAGCAAGGAAAGAAAAGTAAGGAGAGCAGAAAGAAAAGAGAAAAATGAGAGAAAGGAAGGCAAATGGGAAGAATACAGGGAAAGAATAGGGAAAGAATAAAGGGATGAAAAAAGCAAATAAAAAGGGGAAAAGGAAAGAAAAACAAAGAAGAGAGAGAGAAAAACAAGGAGAGATAGGAAAACAAGGAAAGGAAAAAGGGGAAGAAAATGGGGAAGAGAAAAAGAGAAAGAGAAAATAGGGAAAACCAGGAAGGAAAAAAACAAGGGAAGAAAAAGGAAAAGAGAAAAGGAAAGAACAAAGGAGAAAGAAAAAGAGAAGAATGAAAACAAAAAAGGAAATAAAAATGAATGAAAAAAGACAACATGAAAAAGAAGGAAAGAAGAAAAAAGGGGAAGGAAAAAGGGGGAAGGAGAAAGTGGGAAGGAAAGGAAAGAAAAGAAAGAAGGAAAAGGAAAGAACTAAAAACAGGAAGGCAAAAGGAAAAAACAATAGGGAAAGAAAGAGGGAAAGAAAAAGAAAAAAGATAAAAAAGAAAAAGAAAAAAGCAACAAAGGAAATACAAATAGAAAAAAGAAAAATGAAAGAAAAAATACGAAAAAAGGAAAGAAAAAAGGAAAGGAAGAAGAAAAAAGGAAAGGAAAAGACAAATAAGGAAAAAGAGGAAAGTAAAATGGGGAAGAAAACAAGGGAAAGGAAAAAACAGGAAGGGAAAGAGGGAAGAAAAAGGAAAAAGAAACAAGGAAAGAAAACAGAAAAAGGAGAAAGAGAAAAAGGAAAATAAAATACTTTTCTGCAGGACTATTTGACTGCTCCTTGTCTCTCCTTGAAAAACACATGGGCACTACAGGTATTACAGCTCCTTTTATACAATTCTGCAGGCACGGCAGGTCTCTTTGGATGGCCTGGCATAGCTGCATAGCAGGAGGGGAAGTGCCTGAGGAGCGGGACCACTGCTCTTGCTGTTGCCAGAGACTGCAAGCAAGATTTGGGGAAGAAATGCCTCTCTGCCTGGGAATCCAGGGCCACCCCCAGAGAACAGCAGGTACCAGTCAGGTGGGAGAGAAGTTACCAAGAGGTAAGGCTGCTGCAGAAGCAGCTTTCGAGACAGGGAGCACCCAGGCATGGCAGGTGGGATATTTTCCGACTGCAGTTGTTCCCAGGACACCTAGGATTCAAGTGGTTCAGGTTCAAGAAACACCACGACTAAACAAGACCTGAATGTCAACAGGCCTCATAAGAGATTTACCCCTCATCCACAGAGAACTTCTGTCTTCTGCCATCTCTTTCCTTGAAGACTTGCCCTGTCAGTCTGCTTTCTTTTCATGGCGTGAAAAGCCTCTCTGGGCAACCTGTGCCAGTGCTCAGTCACCCCCACAATAAAGAAGTTTTTCCTTGATGGATGGAATTGCCTGTGTTTCAGTTTGTACCCATTGCCCCTCATCCTATCATCGGACACCACTGAAAAGACTCTGGCCCCATCCGCTTTACACTCTCCCTTCAGATATTTATACGCACTGATAAGATCCTTCCAAGCCTTCTCTTCCCCAGGCTGAACAGTCCCAGCTCTCTCAGCCTTTCCTCATACGAGAGATGCTCCCATCCCTTCATCATCTTAGTAGCCCTTCACTGGGCTCATTACAGGAGCTCCACATCTCTCTTGTACTGGGGAGTCCAGGACTGGACCCAGCACTCCAGCTGTGGCCTCCCCCGGGCTGAGGGCAAGGATCACCTCCACGATGTCAGTGCTCCTCCTAATGCAGCCCACAATACCATTGGCCTTTTTTGCCACAAGGGCACCTTGCAGGCTACCAGGACTCCCAGGTCCTTCTCTGCAGAGCTGCTTTCCAGCAGGTTGGCCCCCAGCCTGTGGTGCTACATGGGGCTATTCCTGCCCAGGGGCAGGACTCTGCACTTCCCTTTATTGAACTTCATGAAGTTCCTCTCTGCCCATTTCTCCAGCCTGTCAAGGTCCCTCTGAACGGCAGCACAGCCCTCTGGTGCGTCAGACACTCCTCTCAGTTTTGTATCATCAGCAAACTTGCTGAGGTGCACTCTGTCCCTTCATCCAGGTCATTGATGAACAAGTGGAACAGGATTGGAGCCAGCTTTCAGCCCTGGGGTTCACCACTAGCTACAGGCCTCCACCTAGACTTTGTGCCACTGATCATAAGCCTCAGAGCTCTGCCATTCAGCCACTTGTCAATCCAGCTCACCATCTGCTCATGCAGCCCCTACTTGCTCAGCTTGCCTGTGAGGATGTCATGAGAGACAGCGTGGAAAGCCTTCCTGAAGTCAAGGGAGACAACAGCCACTGCTCCCCTCCTCCACCCAGCCAGTCATGCTATCGGGGAAAACTATCAGGTTGGTTAAGCATGATTTCCGCTTTGTGAAGCCATGCTGACTGCCCCTGATCACCTTCTTCCCCCTAATGTGCTTAGAAATGGTATCAAGCAGCAGCTGCTCCATCACCGTGCCAGGCATTGAGAGGAGGCTGACCAGGCCTGGAGTTTGCTTCAGTAATCCCTAAGCCGATCCTCCTGCATCAAGGGAAAGCCATTCTGCAGACTTTCCTCCTGGTCTCTGGGGCCTGGGACTGCTGAGGGCCACTCTTACCAGCAAAGACTGAGGCAAAGAAGGCGTGTAGTACCTCAGCCTTTTCTGTGCCCTTTGGCACCAGAGCCCCTGTCCCTTTTGGCAGCACAACCACATTTCCCCTAGTCTTCCTTTGGTTACAGATGTCTTCAGAGAAGCCCTTCTTCTTCTCCTTCACATCCCTTGCCAGATTCAACCCCAGATGACCTTCCCAGCCCTAGCCCTGAATGCTCCAACAATGTCCCTATCTTCCTCCCAGGTGACTTGTGCCTCCTTCCACCCTCTGAACACATCCTTCCTGGGCTGCAGTTTGGCCAGGAGCTCCTTGTTCATCCAGGCAGGTCTCCTGCTCCCTTTGCTCAACTTCCTGCTCACTGGGATGGATACTCCTGGAGCTTGGCAATATCAACCAATTGTCTTGCATCCGCCTCCCCTTCTCGGGCCCTATGCCATGGCACATTTCCTCATGGAGCAACACAGCCTCGTGCACCAGCCAGGTGCGAGCTCTTGTTCTGCCACACACATCTCAGCCACTTGATTTAGGAGAGCAACTTGCAGCCAAAGCACTTTGGCATCCACTCAAGAGCCAAGCATCAGTGCAGGCTGAGAAAGACCATCCTGGCAGGTTTCACAAACATTTGGCCTGGCACTCAGATGCAGACTGCACATGTAGGAACTTACATTTCAGTACCTGTGTGCAAGCATTTTCATGAGCCTACCTAATCCTTCTGCATAGTCTTTTGAGTCTTTCTGCAGACTCCTGGGATGGACCTGAGTCAAGCTGGGATTCAGCTGCCTGGAAGTGGGTGTCTACAGGCATTAGGGTATCCCAGGGCACCGCAAGGAATTTTCGAAGGCATCACAAGTGGATGCTGGTGCTAGTGTTTAGGCAACTGAAATCCATTCTCAGACTGGGATTGTAGCTGAGATTCCCACTTCACATGTTGATGCCACCTTTAGACACCTGGAGTGGAGGGAGGTCACTAATGTGGGGCTGACCACTAGGCTGACTGCCTGCAGAGGAAGCGTGGAACTTGGGATTTGGGGCATCGTCTGAGCCCTGGTTCTCAAGCGTGCACAGGGCCTGCTGCTTGCCCCCTCCAGAGCTCGAGTCCTCCTGTGCTAGCGACAACAGGCGATGTTGCAGCTGTGTGGGGAGGCCTGTGCACTGGGGGCTTTTCACCAATACAGAGCCAGCTGCTGAAGCTGGGAGCTCCTCCAGCATGAAGCCTATCTCGGCCCTTGTCCTAGGCACCATTTGCCTCCCTGCAGCCACCACCAGGACACACAAAGGCAGCTCATCTCTGAGCACGTCCCTTCGACCCTCTCCATGGCAGGAGCCAGCGCTGGGCATGTGGGGCTGAGACGCGGAGAGCAAAGGGGGCATCATGGGAGCCAGCAGCAGTGTCACTGTGTCATAAGAGGTGCTGGGCGGCCGAGAAGACTGCCCTTTGTGCCCGCAGCCCCCAGCCCGCACCCGCAGCTCTGCCCCATGACCCGGCCGGCGCATCACAATGTGCGGCAGTGACACCCGGGTGGCCACGGTCACCAGCACCCCCCCTTGCCCCAGTGCGGCGCCGTGCCGGCGCAGGGCAGCAGGGAGACGCAGGCTCCCAGCCCAGCGGCACTGCCAGCACAGGGACACTGCTCCCAGCCTTGCTCAGGCCCGGCCCGTGCCTGGCGCTGCTCGGCGTGGGGCACGGCCACACCATAGCCGTCTGCCCAGCTGCAGCACCATGGGCCAGGCCAACTGCTGCGGCGCCTGGGGCACTCGCAGCCCCACTCCTGGCACGCAGGCACAGCCCGGGGCCCCTGGCTACGTGGCTCCTGGTGCCAGCCTTGGGCTCATGGGCAGGGGAGCTTCCCGGCCCCCGGCGCCGCTTGGCGCCTTTGTGTCACGCAGGAGCCCCCAGCTCCTGCTCAGTGACCGGGCGCAGGTGACCCGGCACCACAGGACGAGGGACAGACACATCCTGCTCTTCCCCAACGCCATCGCCATCACCAGATTCAAGTAAGATTAGCAACCGCAGCTATCCTTCCTCCTGCTACCACCTCTACCACCAGCCCCAGGGCACTGCTCCTCCCCGGAGCTGCTTCCGCGGGAGCAGAAAGTGCCTCCTGGGGGCTGCCTGCACAGCACCTGGCCATCAGTGGACAGGGGCTGGCTCATTTTAACCTTGGCAGGACCGCACAAGCAAAGCAGCACGTGCTTTCCCAGCAGCCTAAATGCCAACGGAGGTGCCCACAGCTGGGCAGGAGAAGGGATTTTGGCCAAACTCTTTGCATTTGTTCCTTACTGAACAGCATCTCTCTGCAACAAACAGCAATACTGCCAAATATTGCTGATCTGGATCCTCTAGGAGCCAAATCCCCACGGAGGCTGCCCAGAAGGAGGCCTTCTGCCTATTCTCACTGCGTATGCGATGTGTGGATGCCCTTTGCTCCCGACAAGGACTTGTGTCCAAATGACCTGCAGTCCTCTGCATGGGTGTCCCTGCACTGCGGGTAGGAACACCCTTTCCCTGTAATTCAGGGAGGTGTAAGAGGAAAGGGGCAGGCTCCTGGTTTTGCTGTCCTGATTCGCAGCCCCTGATGAAGCGCCTGCTGGCACTGCTGACCAGCGGCGACTTTTTGGAAGTGCCTTCTGTGTGCGCTGGGCCTGAAACTCCTTTCTTCTGCCTGAGCCTTGGGGTGGCTGCCTCAAGGCTCTGCCCCTGGGAAATGGCTCTGCCCTGGAGGGCTGCTGGGGCTGCCCCCATGACACAATCTCCAAGTCAGACTCTGCTCTTGCCCCCGGCAGATGCGGCTCCACCTTCCTCCTGAAGCACCGAGTGCGTCTCGGCGAGCTCTGGGTGCTGTGTCGGAAGCATGAGGTGGCGTGCGAGTGGGAAGATGAGGAGGAGGTTTTTGGCCTGAAATGTGCCAATAGCCTCGTCCTCGTGTGGCCCGGTGACTTCTGCGTGGTCACTTTCCGGTGAGTCTTGGGGACACGTCCAGGACTGTTCTGGGGGGTAAAGAGCACTGTGCTGGCCTTCAGGTCTCTGTGGGCTTGCTGGGGCTCAGCTCAGGCTGTGGGGAGAGAAAGCAGAGGCCCCGCTTGGGTTTCAGATGCACCCACCAGCAGCTCCAGGTGTGCACAAGGCACCTGCCCCTGCCACGTCCCTGCAGCTCTGCTCACCTGGGGGACACCGAGCAGGGGACACCGAGTGGGGGCTTTGGTGTCTGGCCGTGTGGAGCAGGGCCAAGCGGGCAAGATGTGCCTGGGGGCCTCTGCCTCTGCAGAGGAGGGAGGAGGAGCAGCGGGCTCTGAGGCTGTTTCTCCTCTTTGCCGCAGGTCGCAGGAGGTGAAGGAGCTGTGGCTCAGTGCCATCCTCAGGTGAGCCCTGCTGGGGAATTCAGCCTGCCAGCAGCTGGCGTCAAGGCTGCAGGCAGTGGAGAGCTCCCAGGGGAGCTGCCCCCAGCAATGCAGCGGTGGAGGTGGGGGAACGGGACACCCTCTGCGCAGGGCAGCTCCTGGGCAGAGCGGCAGGAGGTGCTTCACCTTGTGAGGGCACGTGAACAGCAAGGCCGTGGAGCTGTCACCTCAGCTCCTTGCTTGCATGGATTGGGACCCCAAGCTGCCACTTCCCATTTCCATACGGAGGAGGCCCGGAGGCAGCAGACCCGGGGGTGTTGCAGAGCGGTGCTGCCAGCGAGCGCTGTGGGAAGGTCTGCTGTGTGAGGGTGGTGTGGAGGCGCTGGGCTGGTGTCAGGGGAGCGAGCAGCGAGGGCTGGCTATGACTGAGCTCTGCCTTTGTGCCTGCCCTGTGCCCAGGCAAAGCCAAGGAGCCCAGGAGACCCGCGTCACCCGCCTGGCCTCCCTTCGGCTCCTTGTGAAGGTCATTGGCTCCTACAACCTCGTAAGTGTCCCTGGGGTTTCTGCTCTGCGTAGAGCACCACGGGGCTTTTGGCAGCAGCCCCTGCTACCAGCTGCTCACGTTGGCTCTTTGCTCTCTTGCCTAGCCGGTGCCGCTGAGTGCCCGGACCGTGGAGACGTTGATTCCGGCGGAGATCAGGGGCTCGCTCCGCCCCGGCCCTTGCCAGGTGCTGGCGGGAGGTGTCTGAGTTTCAGGAGGGAAGGTGGCGGGGACGGAAGCCCTCAAGACACCAGCTGCCTCACGGGGAGGTCTGGGAGGAGTTGCTTAGTGTGGGGGCAGCGCAGGAGGGCTGCGCCTTCTTGACATCCACCAGCACCCCAAAACTGCCTGGGGGCTGTGGTCTGCAGGGTCAAGTGGGGTGGCCGGCTGCAGCAGCAGCCTGTGCCCCCAGCACCTGTGTTGGGCAGAGAGGCAACGCCATTCCCACACCCAAGCGCCTCCTCCACAGGCGTCTGATGACCTCAGGATTGTCCCTGGAGCTGCTCACACGTTTCTGCGCTGCTGCAGCGACACGCTGGCGGCCCTTGCTGCTGCGGGGTGGCCCTGTAATCTGAACATGTTTCTTGCAGGCTGGCACCAAGCAATGCCCTGTCTTGGTCCCATCAGCTCCTGAGGAGGGACTTTGCCACTCGCCTGGTGAGTTGGAAAGAGAAGCTGAGCAGCTGCCTTCTCACATAGTGCTTGACAGCAGCTCCAAAGCAGGAGCCCCTCCTGCCCCTCTTGCCAGACCTTGGATGGGGCACGCTCAGACTGCCTAGCCAAAACTGCCGCCACTGCAAGCTGTCCAAGCGACGCATCTGCCTTACGATGGTCCCAGAAACCTCTGCCATGCCCAAAACCTCTGCACATGACAAACACCCCGCAGCTCTTTCTGTGCCCTGTGTGCTCCTGCTTTCTCAGAGGAAACAGTCACTAGAAGGTGAAAAAAGCAGGAAAGCTGGTGTGCTCAGAGGGGTGGTCACACTTTTACAGCTGTGGTGGTTCTTCCCTCAGGAAGCCCTTAGCTATCTCCCAGTTTCCCCCGCAGAGTCAGAGTCACTGTTTCAACACACGGCTCTGCTCTGCATTCGGCATCACACGGCACTGCACACAGACAATTTTCCTCTGGCTTTTTTCACCTGCCCTTTGCTTTCCTCTTGCTTGCAGTGGATGGGACTAAGAAAAGGAAGAGGTTGATCCTGTGGCCGTTTGCTCAAAGACGAACCTCGGCCAATGGGGACTGCCCAGGGCAGCCAGACTCTGGCCTCAAGAGCCCCCTCTTTGGGCAGCCTCTGGCAAGTCTTTGTGGGGAAGAGGAGACCCTGCCCCAGCCAGTCCAGGTAAGCCAGCCTGGCTATGCAGTTACCCTGCTCCCGGCTGTGTCACGGCAGCATCGCCAGCACTTGGGCTGTGGCTCTCTGGAGACAAGGGATTTGGGGGGCTGCCCTCCATGCTCACTTCTCACTGGCAAGGCCTGAAGGTCAGGTCTGATTGTGCAAGTCAAAGGGGTCAAGTCTGCGGGTTTGTGCGGCCCACGCAGCTGCTGCGGGAAGTAACTTTGGAGTGGAGACAACCCCAGAGCAGGAAGAGGAGAAGCAGGTCTGCTCCCTAAGGGGCATGTTGGTGGCCTTGCAGAAGTCATTGAAAGGAAGCTCTCAGCAGCATAAACAGATGGCGATTTCTGGGTTTCCCTGAAGAAGGTGCTCAAGAGGGTGGCTTGGGGTTACTTGGCCAAGTTTCTGCCAGTGTAACCTACCGGCAGTGAGAACTAGATGCAAACCCAAGCAAAGCAGAGTGCGCCTCCCAGGCAAAAACTTGCTTCTGTCTCCAGCAAATGCTCCCCTAAGGCTAAAGGGCCTTTCTTCACCCAAGGAACTCTTCTGCCACCCCTATCTGCTTTCTCCTGCAGGATCTCCTGGCCATACTGTACAGAGAAGGGCCTGCCACTGAGGGGATATTTTGCAAAGCTGCCAGTGAGACAGAGCGCAGGGACTTGAAGGAGGCCCTCGACAAAGGGGACACCGTTGGCTTGGACAGCAAACCTGTGCACCTCTTGGCGGTAGTCTTGAAGGTGAATTCTTCTGCCTTGCAGCTCTGAGAGGACACTGCGAACCTGCAGGGGCCCACTCAAGTGCCTGGATGGTCCCAGGGGGGACTCAAAGCTGATACCCTAGTGAAGCCAAACGGCATGTTTTTGGACTTGGGAAAGTTTGGCATTTGTGTTTTCCATCTGGTTTTCAGTCCCCCTTGTTCTGCCACTGATTTCCTGCCTGCCCACGGGAAACTCCCTTCCTCCTCCTCCTCCTCCTCCGCCTCCTCCTCCCCAGCACCCTCCTCAGGGAGGAAGACTGAGATTTCTGGGTGGACTCCAGGCTGATAGGCACCAGGGCCTCTTACTGCACTCAAATAGGCATGTTCAAGCAGGGCAGGGACCCGTGCAGCCCACTGCTCTGCCAGTGGCCGTGAGCACCTTTGAGAGCAGGTAGCTCAAAGCAAGCTGCCTCCTTGGGTGCCCAAGTGCTGGGGGTGCTCCCTGTGGGCTCAGGCGTGGTGTCCAAAGCCTCATCTCCATATCCTGGCCTTGCAGGACTTCCTCTGCAATATCCCCTCCCAACTCCTGTCAGCGGCCCTGTACGAGAAGTGGATGCTGGCTCTGGAGAAGCCAAGCAGGGAAGAAAAGATTGAAGAACTGAAAGAGTGAGTGTTGTAGCCAGTCATAGTGTTCTGGAGGGGCTGAGAGAGGCCGGGGCCTTCTCCAAAAATGGGGAGTCGCATGGAAAAACCTGCCATTTCTATCAGCTTGCTAGTACTGATACTTCACAACACAGGCACAGGCTTTCATGGGCCTTTGCAAGGCTTCCTGTGATGTTTCCTGACAACCTTACCTTCATTCACACTGTCCATCTACTGAAAAGCAGGCACTGTGCTCAAACGCTCGCCTTGCAGTCAAGATCTGGTCATTCCAGATCTTGCACTTAACCACATACCCAGCTACCGCTGGGGGTTTCTTGACAGGACTTGTGTAAAGTAGTGAAAGTAAGCACAGGCGTTGCTCTCTTTGGAGAAGGCACCGTTTGTGGGAGTTTACTTGAGACTTGCTCACGGCAAGAAGCAGTGGCCACTGCCCCCTCAAGTCATGGCTTGTTGTGCTTGTGTTCACACAGGGTGGCTGACCAGCTGCCCCGGCCAAATCGTCTCTTGCTCAAGCCCGTGCTGGCTGTGCTCCATCACATTAGCCAGAACGCAGAGACCAGCAGGATGAACTCCCACAACCTTGCCATCTGCTTTGGGCCCAGCATGCTGAGCCCAGGCACGGACAGCACACTCCCACTGCAAGTCCAGAAAGAGATGAATGACAAGGTATGTTGAACTCACCAGCTAGCTCCCCCCACTGGGGCACAGCTGAGCCACCCCCACAGATCCCATGGCTATTGCAACAGCTAAATGCAGCAGCAGCACCTGGGAGCATGGGGGATGCCCCTCAGCTGGGCTATCTGCAATATGTGACAGGCAGATCTCCTAATGGAGCTGCAGCCACAGAGCTACAGCTTTCACTGGAGAAATGTCAGTCAGGAGCAGCAAGACTCTTGAGCACATTTTCTGCCTCTTGCACTGACACCCATGGTTTTCCGTGTGCAGGTGCTGGTGCTGGTGGAGTTCCTCATTGACAACTGCACAGCAATATTTGGGCGGGACATGGCCTTGGCTTGCAGCCCCTCTGCTGAGGAGTGTCCCGAGCACACTGGCAGCTCCGCAGGTAGGAGGCTGCACTGGGGATTGGCACTGCCCAGGGCTGCTGGTTGCAGGTCTTGAGCTGGCTGTGGGAAGATGTCTGTGGCAATGCAGAGAGGTGTGGAGGGTTCAATACCTTCCGGCAGTGCCTTCCCCCTGCAACACTTTTCCGGAAGTTCAGAATGACCTTCCTCACACCACAAACTGCATCCCAGCTGTTAAACATCTGTAGAGCTCTGCTCTGCAAAGCCTTGCTCACTATGGGCCAGAACTCTCCCCCTGTGCAGGATATTGCCCCCAGGGGTATTTGTGTCTCCTGAACTGCCCCTCACATCCATAGGCGTTAAGGCCGCAGCTTGCCATCTGCCCGGGCTGCGTGGTGCCACTGCAAAAGTCCCCTTTTCTCTTCAGAGGGCCAGTACAAAGTAGCTAACTGGCTCTTTGTGCCTACAGGACACCCAGGTGCTGCTCAGGAGGATGCTTCTGCCCACAACAATCCAGAGCCTGAAGCTGGATGCAGCTCCCCAAGCTCTGAGACGCAGCAGCCCAGAGGCAGAAGCCCCAGCGGGAGCAGGACATATGCAACATGTGTCTCTGCCCCTCCACTGCCTCCTTTGAAAACTGACATTAATATAATGCAAAGGAGCATCTCAGAGCCATCCCTGTCCTTCCAGCACCCCTCGGAGGGCAGCAGAAGGCACCAGAAATGGAGCAGAAGTGCAGATAATGTTGCTGTTGAGCAGCAACAGGTGAGCTTGGAGAAGGAGGCACTGGGAGAACAGCCTGCCATCTTGCCTATGCAATTATCCGATGGCGCTCCACTCCAAACATCCTCCAGACGCTCCCTGCAGAGCTCCTGTCCTGCTTTGCATGTCTCCTCCATAAGCCCCCTGGGATCTGCTGCCATTCCCTCTTCCTGCTTCTGTGCTTGTAGTGCTTGTAGTCTGAACAACTGGACAGGCTGAGGTGAAAGACTCAGGAGCTTCTGACTTGTTTGTATGAGCCAAGATGACATAAAACCTGCAAGGAAACATTCTGGATTCTTGTTTTAAACAGCTAAACCTGCCCCTCATTTGGGCAAAACAGGGGGAAAAAAAAGGAAAGAAAAAGGGGAGGAAAAGAGGAAAGAAAAGAGGAACAATGAAGGAAGGAAAAAGAAACAAGGAAAGAAAAAGGAAAGAAGAGGGGAAGAAAAAGGGAAGGAAAAGCAAACAGGGAAGGAAAATGGAAGAAAAAACAGGGAAGGAAAAGGGGAAGGGAAAAACAGGGAAGGAGAAGGGGAAGGAAGAGAGGAAAAATCAAGGAAGGGGAAGGAAAAGGGGAAAGGAAAAAGTAAAAATAGGGAAAACGAGCAAAATATAGAAAGAAAAAGGAAAGGAAGAAAGGAAAGTAAAAAAGGAAAGAAGCAGGAGACTAAAAAGGAAAGAAAAAAGGAAAGGGAGGCAAGAAAGAAGGAAAGAAAAAAGGAAAAAAAGAAAAAATGGGAAAAGGGAAAAAAAGGAATGAAAAGAGAGAAGAAAGGAAAAAAGCAAACAGGGAAGGAAAATAAATGAAAGAAAAAGGCAAGGAAAAAAGTAAAAAAGGAAAGGAATTAAAAAGGTAGGAAAGAAGAACACAGACCTAAAGAAGGAAAAAAAGGAAAATGAAAACAAAAAAGAAAGAAAAAAATTAAAAATGGAGAAAAGGAAAGGAAAGAGAAAACTGAAAGAAATGGAAGAAGAAGATGAAGAAAAAGAAAGAAAGAAAGAAAAGCAAAAAAGGGAAGCAAAAAAAGAGGAAAACAAGGCAAGAGACCACAAAAAGTAAGGGAAAAAATGAAAGCATATAAGGAAAAAAAGGAAAGAAAAAGAGGAAGGAAGGAAGGAAGGGAGGAAGAAAAGGAAAAAATGGAAAAATTGAAAAAGAAATGAAAAGAGGAAAGAAGGGAGAAATAAGAGAGTAAAAAGCAGATAAAGGGAAGCAAAAAGGCAAACAAAAAGAAATAAAAGAATTAAAAGCTAGGAAAGACGAACACAAAATAAAGAAGGAAAAAAGGAAAGGAAAGAAAACTAAAGAAAAAAATGAAAGGAAACGAAATAAAAATGGAAAAAATAAAGAAAATTGAAAAGAAAAATGAAAGAAAAAAGGAAAGGAAAGGAAAAAAGGGAAGGAAAAAGAGGCAAGAAAGGAAAAGGGGAAGCAAAAAGGAAAGCAAAAAAGGAGGGAAACAAGAAACACCCTTAAAAATAAGAGAAAAAAATAAAAGCATATAAAGAAAGAAAAAATGACAATGAAGGAAAGAAAAAAGGAAAGCACAGAAACAAGGAAAGACAAAAGGAGGAAAGAACAGGGGAAGAATAAGAAAAGAATAAAAGGATGGGAAAAAAGCAAGGAAAGAAAAGTAAGGAGAGCAGAAAGAAAAGAGAAAAATGAGAGAAAGGAAGGCAAATGGGAAGAATACAGGGAAAGAATAGGGAAAGAATAAAGGGATGAAAAAAGCAAATAAAAAGGGGAAAAGGAAAGAAAAACAAAGAAGAGAGAGAGAAAAACAAGGAGAGATAGGAAAACAAGGAAAGGAAAAAGGGGAAGAAAATGGGGAAGAGAAAAAAAAAGAGAAAGAGAAAATAGGGAAAACCAGGAAGGAAAAAAACAAGGGAAGAAAAAGGAAAAGAGAAAAGGAAAGAACAAAGGAGAAAGAAAAAGAGAAGAATGAAAACAAAAAAGGAAATAAAAATGAATGAAAAAAGACAACATGAAAAAGAAGGAAAGAAGAAAAAGGGGAAGGAAAAAGGGGGAAGGAGAAAGTGGGAAGGAAAGGAAAGAAAAGAAAGAAGGAAAAGGAAAGAACTAAAAACAGGAAGGCAAAAGGAAAAAACAATAGGGAAAGAAAGAGGGAAAGAAAAAGAAAAAAGATAAAAAAGAAAAAGAAAAAAGCAACAAAGGAAATACAAATAGAAAAAAGAAAAATGAAAGAAAAAATAAGAAAAAAGGAAAGAAAAAAGGAAAGGAAGAAGAAAAAAGGAAAGGAAAAGACAAATAAGGAAAAAGAGGAAAGTAAAATGGGGAAGAAAACAAGGGAAAGGAAAAAACAGGAAGGGAAAGAGGGAAGAAAAAGGAAAAAGAAACAAGGAAAGAAAACAGAAAAAGGAGAAAGAGAAAAAGGAAAATAAAATACTTTTCTGCAGGACTATTTGACTGCTCCTTGTCTCTCCTTGAAAAACACATGGGCACTACAGGTATTACAGCTCCTTTTATACAATTCTGCAGGCACGGCAGGTCTCTTTGGATGGCCTGGCATAGCTGCATAGCAGGAGGGGAAGTGCCTGAGGAGCGGGACCACTGCTCTTGCTGTTGCCAGAGACTGCAAGCAAGATTTGGGGAA
This sequence comes from Dromaius novaehollandiae, assembly GCF_036370855.1. Taxonomy (NCBI): domain Eukaryota; kingdom Metazoa; phylum Chordata; class Aves; order Casuariiformes; family Dromaiidae; genus Dromaius; species Dromaius novaehollandiae. The sequence goes on along the minus strand of NW_026991443.1, from coordinate 69,802 downwards.
GAAATGCCTCTCTGCCTGGGAATCCAGGGCCACCCCCAGAGAACAGCAGGTACCAGTCAGGTGGGAGAGAAGTTACCAAGAGGTAAGGCTGCTGCAGAAGCAGCTTTCGAGACAGGGAGCACCCAGGCATGGCAGGTGGGATATTTTCCGACTGCAGTTGTTCCCAGGACACCTAGGATTCAAGTGGTTCAGGTTCAAGAAACACCACGACTAAACAAGACCTGAATGTCAACAGGCCTCATAAGAGATTTACCCCTCATCCACAGAGAACTTCTGTCTTCTGCCATCTCTTTCCTTGAAGACTTGCCCTGTCAGTCTGCTTTCTTTTCATGGCGTGAAAAGCCTCTCTGGGCAACCTGTGCCAGTGCTCAGTCACCCCCACAATAAAGAAGTTTTTCCTTGATGGATGGAATTGCCTGTGTTTCAGTTTGTACCCATTGCCCCTCATCCTATCATCGGACACCACTGAAAAGACTCTGGCCCCATCCGCTTTACACTCTCCCTTCAGATATTTATACGCACTGATAAGATCCTTCCAAGCCTTCTCTTCCCCAGGCTGAACAGTCCCAGCTCTCTCAGCCTTTCCTCATACGAGAGATGCTCCCATCCCTTCATCATCTTAGTAGCCCTTCACTGGGCTCATTACAGGAGCTCCACATCTCTCTTGTACTGGGGAGTCCAGGACTGGACCCAGCACTCCAGCTGTGGCCTCCCCCGGGCTGAGGGCAAGGATCACCTCCACGATGTCAGTGCTCCTCCTAATGCAGCCCACAATACCATTGGCCTTTTTTGCCACAAGGGCACCTTGCAGGCTACCAGGACTCCCAGGTCCTTCTCTGCAGAGCTGCTTTCCAGCAGGTTGGCCCCCAGCCTGTGGTGCTACATGGGGCTATTCCTGCCCAGGGGCAGGACTCTGCACTTCCCTTTATTGAACTTCATGAAGTTCCTCTCTGCCCATTTCTCCAGCCTGTCAAGGTCCCTCTGAACGGCAGCACAGCCCTCTGGTGCGTCAGACACTCCTCTCAGTTTTGTATCATCAGCAAACTTGCTGAGGTGCACTCTGTCCCTTCATCCAGGTCATTGATGAACAAGTGGAACAGGATTGGAGCCAGCTTTCAGCCCTGGGGTTCACCACTAGCTACAGGCCTCCACCTAGACTTTGTGCCACTGATCATAAGCCTCAGAGCTCTGCCATTCAGCCACTTGTCAATCCAGCTCACCATCTGCTCATGCAGCCCCTACTTGCTCAGCTTGCCTGTGAGGATGTCATGAGAGACAGCGTGGAAAGCCTTCCTGAAGTCAAGGGAGACAACAGCCACTGCTCCCCTCCTCCACCCAGCCAGTCATGCTATCGGGGAAAACTATCAGGTTGGTTAAGCATGATTTCCGCTTTGTGAAGCCATGCTGACTGCCCCTGATCACCTTCTTCCCCCTAATGTGCTTAGAAATGGTATCAAGCAGCAGCTGCTCCATCACCGTGCCAGGCATTGAGAGGAGGCTGACCAGGCCTGGAGTTTGCTTCAGTAATCCCTAAGCCGATCCTCCTGCATCAAGGGAAAGCCATTCTGCAGACTTTCCTCCTGGTCTCTGGGGCCTGGGACTGCTGAGGGCCACTCTTACCAGCAAAGACTGAGGCAAAGAAGGCGTGTAGTACCTCAGCCTTTTCTGTGCCCTTTGGCACCAGAGCCCCTGTCCCTTTTGGCAGCACAACCACATTTCCCCTAGTCTTCCTTTGGTTACAGATGTCTTCAGAGAAGCCCTTCTTCTTCTCCTTCACATCCCTTGCCAGATTCAACCCCAGATGACCTTCCCAGCCCTAGCCCTGAATGCTCCAACAATGTCCCTATCTTCCTCCCAGGTGACTTGTGCCTCCTTCCACCCTCTGAACACATCCTTCCTGGGCTGCAGTTTGGCCAGGAGCTCCTTGTTCATCCAGGCAGGTCTCCTGCTCCCTTTGCTCAACTTCCTGCTCACTGGGATGGATACTCCTGGAGCTTGGCAATATCAACCAATTGTCTTGCATCCGCCTCCCCTTCTCGGGCCCTATGCCATGGCACATTTCCTCATGGAGCAACACAGCCTCGTGCACCAGCCAGGTGCGAGCTCTTGTTCTGCCACACACATCTCAGCCACTTGATTTAGGAGAGCAACTTGCAGCCAAAGCACTTTGGCATCCACTCAAGAGCCAAGCATCAGTGCAGGCTGAGAAAGACCATCCTGGCAGGTTTCACAAACATTTGGCCTGGCACTCAGATGCAGACTGCACATGTAGGAACTTACATTTCAGTACCTGTGTGCAAGCATTTTCATGAGCCTACCTAATCCTTCTGCATAGTCTTTTGAGTCTTTCTGCAGACTCCTGGGATGGACCTGAGTCAAGCTGGGATTCAGCTGCCTGGAAGTGGGTGTCTACAGGCATTAGGGTATCCCAGGGCACCGCAAGGAATTTTCGAAGGCATCACAAGTGGATGCTGGTGCTAGTGTTTAGGCAACTGAAATCCATTCTCAGACTGGGATTGTAGCTGAGATTCCCACTTCACATGTTGATGCCACCTTTAGACACCTGGAGTGGAGGGAGGTCACTAATGTGGGGCTGACCACTAGGCTGACTGCCTGCAGAGGAAGCGTGGAACTTGGGATTTGGGGCATCGTCTGAGCCCTGGTTCTCAAGCGTGCACAGGGCCTGCTGCTTGCCCCCTCCAGAGCTCGAGTCCTCCTGTGCTAGCGACAACAGGCGATGTTGCAGCTGTGTGGGGAGGCCTGTGCACTGGGGGCTTTTCACCAATACAGAGCCAGCTGCTGAAGCTGGGAGCTCCTCCAGCATGAAGCCTATCTCGGCCCTTGTCCTAGGCACCATTTGCCTCCCTGCAGCCCTCTGGTGTATCAGCCACTTCTCCCAGTTTTGTATCATCTGCAAACTTGCTGAGGGTGCACTCTGTCCCATCGTCCAGGACATTAGTGAAGATGTTAAACACTATTGGCCCCATCATTGACTCTGGGGGTACACCACTAGTTGCTTGCCTCCAGCTGGACTTTGTGCTGCTGATCGCAGCTCTCTGAGCCCGGCAGTTCCACAAGTTTTCAGTGCAGCTCACTTATCTAGTCCATACTTCACATGTTGTGATGGGAGACAGTGTCAAAAGCCATGCTGAAGTCAAGATAAACAATAACCACTGCTCTTCCCTTGCCCACTGAGCTAATCATTTCATCGTAGAAGGCTATTGAATTGGTCAAGCATGATTGCTCATTTGTAAATTCATGTTGTTTTCTCCCAATCACCTTCTTGTCCTTCATATGTTTGGTAGTGGTTTCAATGATTATTTGCTCTATCACCTTCCCAAGGATTGAGGTGAGGCTGAGTGGCCTGTAATTCCCTGGGGCAGTCTGCCTTCTTCCCCTTCTTGAAGATAGGGATGACATTAGCTTTCTTCCAGCCATCAGGAGCCTCTACTGATAGCTAAGACCGTTCAAAGAGAACTGAAAGTGCCCTTGCAGTGACATTGACCAGCTCCCTCAGCACTCATGGGTGCATTCTGTCAGGTCCCATGGACTTGTGTACATCCTGTTTGTTTAAATGCTCCCTAACCTGATCCTTCTCTACCAAGGGTCTTCCTTGCTCCAGGCTCTCCCACAGATGCCATGGTCTGGGACTCCTGAAGGCAAGTCCACCAATAAAGAATAAGGTGAATAAGGCATTGTACCTCAGCCTTCTATTTGTCCTTTTTACCAGGTCCCTTGCTCTGTTCAGCAGTGGGCCACATTTTTCCCTAGTGCTGTTGGTACACCTATAGCAGCCCTTGTTGCCCTTCACATCCCTTGCTGGATTCAATGCCAAATGGGCTTTGGCTTTCTTAATCCTATCTGTGTGCACTCAGACAATGTCTCTATATTCCTTCTGGGTCACCTGTGCCTCCTTCCACTTCTTGTACGCTTCCTTTTTATGTTTGAGATTTTTCAGGATCTCTTTCTTTATCCGCACAGGCCTCCTGTCACCTTTGCCTGATTTCCTGCTTGTTGGGATGGACCATTTGTGAACATGGAGGACAAGATCCTGATAATCATCTAGCTATCTAGGTCCTTTCTACAAAGCAAATCCCTGAACAGGCTGAAGTCTGTTCTGAAGTCCAGAGTTGTGATCCTGTGACTTCCCTTGTTTCCTCCTGCTGAACTCCACCACACTCCATGGTCACTGTAGCCAAGTCTGCCCCCAGCCTTCACATCCCTGATTGGGGTGGAATCTCTGTGTTGGAAAGTATCAGGTCCAGCAAAAGTTGACTACCTTGAATGTTTGCTGAAACTGAAGTTTACTTACGTTCCCATGCCTCACTGGGTCATGCTCTGGCCTGCTATCAACTCATGTTCCATTGAAATAGAGAAATTCGGCAAGGAATATATCTTCCCAGTGAACTGTCTCCCACCCCTGCTTTCTGGAAAAGTACTCCTCAACTGGAGATCTACTCTTCCATCTCCCTCCTCCCATTTTACTTTCTGTGTCCAGTCCTTCCAGTCACCACTTGTACCATAAAAAGTACTGCCTGCAAGAAAGGTAGTAGCCATTTATGCTAAAAATTCTTTCTCTCCCCTGTGGTGCCTTTTGACTACATAATGGAAAATACAAAGTGAGCAAGGAGAAAACATAGCAGATCAAGGACTGTGACAAAATATGTTAACACCTGGGGCACTGCTGGAAATATATTCCAGAGCCTGTGTTATCAATTAAAGGCTAGTGCTGATCTGTGTGCTTGGCCCCATGCACAGCAGCATGCAGAACAGCACCTTCAGCATTCACCCTTTTGCAGTCTTGTGGCATCCTTTTCTTGTTACTGCTGTTTTTTGCTGGAGTGGAATTAAATTTTACCTTGCCTAACAGCACTGTCTGTCTATGGTTTCAGAACAGACCCTCCTAATGTATTGCCAGATGATGCATTTATATGAGTATGGGTAACACAGTCACACAGGGGTAGGAAAAGAAACTGATTGACCGATGTCCTAATAGAAGCAAATTAACTGTATGATCCTAATAAACAGCTGCTGTACCTTCCTTTCCCCCTATCCATTAAGTCACTGCTGCAACTACATGGAAACATGGCTTTAGTATGTCATTAGCTGTTGCTAGGGGAAAGATGTAGGCAGAGATCTTTTGCTAAATGGTCTGGTCTAGGCTTTCACCACTAGCAATAGATAGGCAATCTTCCTGAAGTCATGAACCACAGGAATTACCATCTCCCACCCAGTGCCATCCTGTATCGAGTTGAAGTCAGAGCTCTAATGTTACCAAATCACTTCTCTTTCAGCATTCGCATGTTGAGACTTCAGGGTATTAGGATGCTCTCATTTGGAATGCTGGTGAATCATCTCTCTCTCTCTTTTTTTTTCCCCAAAGCCTTTAAATGTCTCTCAACAGGGACCTCTGTTTTCCTCTGCTTTAGTGCCCAATGTAGTAAGGAGGTGAGAGTCTCTCAGGACCCTATTTCAGGACAGCTGCAGGTCCCAGAGACTGTATGTTGAATAGTGCAGTAGCCTTGTTTTCATTCTCCCAGACAAAATTCTCCTGCAGCTCATTGTAATAGGGATGGACTTCCCTGGCTGTACCAGAAACTTGATTTCTATCCCTGTTTTTCAAATTTGTTGCCTTCATTTATTCTTTTAACTCAATGCAGCATTGATCCTGTAGGAGGGAACTCTACAGAGATCAGCTTCCTTGTGATCTTTGCATACTAACATTGTATTGTTCAGCCTCCCAGTGAAATTCTTGGTCCTTGCTTGGGTTCACCAGAGGAGTAGTCTCTGATAGGGTCCAGGTGGTAACTGTCAGATAGCTGCTGTTGGTTTGGTTCTCCTGAACTGAGGATGTGATGGTGGTATGATATCACTTACATTGATACGGCAAATACTTCATGAAAGTAGTCCTCTTTGGAAGTAGAAAGGCCAAGAGTAAATTTGTATCTGTCAGCTAGTGGCTTGCAGTGATGAACCTGCCAAGATGCTGCTTTGGTTTATATTTTTTTGGAGGGCCCAGGAACCAGTGACTGATCTCTACCTTCTTGATCATTTGGGATTTCCTTGAAGGAAGAGAAGAGAACTATAGAATTTTCAAGAATTATTGCTTGCATGTAGCAGGAAGACTTCAGAGTTGCTGAATTCTTCCTCTGAAGGCTGAACTTTGTGACCCTACTTTGTGCCCCACTGGGCACTCTGGATCACAATCCAGTATAAAGCTTTCTGCTTATTTCAGGAGAGAAACCACTGTGCACACAAAGTGTGTTCCATGTAACTGTGAGTGTGGATACACAGCACATTCATACCTAAGAGAAATTATGCTGCTCACTAAACTGCTAATGTAGATGCACCTTGACTGTTCAAGTTAAACATGTTATCCTCAGTTGCTTAAAGTTATGTAAGGTCTCAGAAGTTCGTCATTACTGGAGATCATATGCTAGAAAATAAAATCCAAAAGACAGGCTGAGGAAGAAGGCCTAATGCAGAATTTTTGGTAATTGAGAAATGAGAATTTTTTTCTCAGGGAAACATTCAGAGCCATATTTATTTTCAGTTTGTTTTTGTTTAAGTTGATGTAATTAAATGCTTGCCCTGTGTGAATCTGATTACCAGTAACTTCCTTTATTTAACATATGCTGAAAAAATCAAAATAGTGGATCCTAACATCTTTGAAATACTAATCATTGCTATTTCTTGCAGATATAAGAGACTTTTTGAGGACTTCACTCTATTTTTGCTTTTAGTGCTGATATCAGGCTAACGCTGTAGGAAAACATTCCTTCATGGACTACTACTGAACAGAACATTAGGATGTGCCCATCGATGTCCAGTAGCAGATTCCCAGTGAAAAATATAAGAACAGGACAATTGTATAGTGATAGTTTCCCAGTACATTCTCTCAGTATCTTGCATCTCTTCACTTTTTCATATTGAGAGCTGCAAGCAATTTGCTGTGACTAAGGCTCAAACTGAACTTGCTACAGGCTCAACACAAATGTTAGCCAGTTCCTGCTGAATGCCAGAAGGAGAGGTTTAAAGAGTGCTGTCAACAAAATACATATGCAATAAAAACAGTGTCATTCAGGTAATTGCAAGGATAAGCATAGTTTATTTCACAGTGAAATCTAAGGAAAAGAAACTAGCATTCAACAGTCTGCTGTTAAATAGGAACAGTAGATGGCACTGTTATTTTGTTTTTCCTCAGTATGTTACTTTTTCAGGAACATTGTCTCATTTGGAGCAATGTTCACAAAACAGGTTTTGAGATACTCAGATGAGGGAAGCTTTGTGCTATAGATCCTCATCCTAATAAAAAGCCCAGCATACCTTTTAAGTTTATGGAACAGTACCTGTGCTTCCCGTAGGTGTTACTAATTGCCCTTTTAGTCCCTACTGCTAAACATATTTTATGGCCCTGCAGAGTTCAGTAGACCCTGCTTTTACATTAAAAAGCACTAAAATTTCACCACTAAGGCTTGTGGCTTAGAGAACTGCATTGGGCCTTCTGTGGAAATGCTGAAAAATGTTACTGTCTTTCTATCTGAGTACTGTCATAAGCCTACACCACTTCAATTATGTCTGCCCTATGCACACTGCACTGTCCCCTTTTCCAAGCATGCCATGCATGAGGAACAATGTACATCTTGGTCGGGAGTTACACTGTGTCCTATAGCTATGCTGGTGAACAAGTGGGCAACAGCTAAAGCTATTCTGAGGTTCCCAGCCATGCTACGTATAAAGTGCCTGAGCACTGCATCTAGCTAGTGGTAACCTGGGATGTGACACGTTTTTACTAAGCAGGATTTCTTTCTGGCGTACTTGGTCACTGCTGCCTTCTAATCACATTTACCACTCTCATCTTAGGCTATTTTGAGATTCATGGGGACAAGGGAATTGTAACAGGCTACTAATGTCTAGGAGAGTCTGCCCCTGATGCAGCCTAAAACGTGCCCCCGCACTGGCTGTTTCCTTCACGGAGTCTGGTTCTGGAGCCCCAGCCAGCAACATGGAAGTGTAGGACCGCAATGTGATGATAGACAGCACCACCCTAAAATAAAAATTAATTTCTCAAAGAAGGGAACATCCAGCCTCCTTCCCAAGAAGGCTGATTGCATTCCCAGGCATGCAGTTTATCCTCTGTTAGTTTCTTAATTTTAAATGTGTAGTACTCAACTGTATGGCTAAAGCTGGTCTGGGCCGTCTCTCATGTAAAAGCAGTATACTGTGAAAAGATATTGTTGGACATGCATTCACAAGCATCCACATTCCCTGTCGGTCTCTCTCTAGACACACATGATGGTGGTGCAGGGAGAAACTGCCCTAAAAATAAAAGGAGTACTTTAAAGCCTTCCTGAAAATTAAGGTTTTGGTAGAGAATGGGGCACATGGGGCATTCTGGGGCACAATGGAAGAGTTTAGTGTGTGGAGGGACATGTGCCTCTCAGGCTTATTAAGATAGCTTTGAAAGATTATGGAAAATCTAGTATGAAACCAATCTTGTTGCATTCATATATATTTTGTTAGTAGGATTAGAACTCAAGTGCAGCCTGAACTTTCTCTATGCCCCTATTTCTCCATTTGGGGAATTTATTGGTATGCAGCCAAGCTGAGTCTGAGTATTTACCAAAATGCAGGCAGTATGCAATCAAGGAAAGAGGAGAATCCTAAAATTTGAGTGCAAAGTCAATGTACGATGGATGGATTCCAGTGAGTAGCCATATTAGAGATTAAGGGGGAAAAAAAGGGGGAAAAAAGTATCTGGAACTTGTATAGTATAAACCCAATTTTAGATTTTTCTGTGATAATTAACGTTGGTTTTGAAAACCTCAGAACAGACCGTTTGATTGCCCAAGATCAGTCTCTGAAAATACTGCTGTTAATGACTCCCTGTTTGAAGAGTCCTCTGTCATGATCAGTGAAGATCTTTGTTAGTTACAAGCACCGAAGAAATAAGGAAAATGCCTGGTTATAGGTATCAAAAATGTGCATCTTTAGGAGTACTAATTAACACTTCTGTCAAAAAAAATAGAGAAATAGAAAAACTCAGTAGAACGTACGTGAATGTTTTTCATTGAATAATGAGATAATGAAAGAACAATTGAGTTTTCATCTCACCACATTTTCCTTGGAAGCTGTAAAGTCTTTTGCAGTGATGTGTATAAAAATTATAGTAAAATGAAAAAGAAAAGAAAGAATAGTAGCAAGATTGACTGCAGTTTCATTACATTAGTGTCAGCTGTAAGCAATCTTAGTGATAACTTGTATATTGTAATTAGTAGATTTGGACTGTAAGACAATGTTTAATGTACTACTTACTAATGGCAGATGGAAAGCTGAAACAATTTTATTTTTTCAAATATATAATATTCCTTCTGAAATTGTAGTAATCAAAATGTTTGAAAATGGTTGAAGTTAAATTATTCCTAAGATATCATTTTTTGTAACTATTGTTAAAGGAAAACTCCATATAGAAGGAAAATATTAGAAATGGGAACTTGAATTGCAATGTCAGAAAATAAGAACTATTGACTTGCAGTATTGATTCTTTTAAAAATGTGTATGTGCCTGAAAATCTCTGCACTTGGTGTTCTCTGCTAACAAAAAGTTTGAGAGAAAAGTGTTAATTACAGAAAAATCTGTTTTTTCTGAAGAGGTTTGCTAGAAGTAAGAAATCTTATTTTAGTCTATATTAATACGAGGGTTTGACTATAGCTGGTAAAGGAGGCAAGAGTCATGAAACCCTTGAAGGAGGTTAAGTTTTATGGGAAATGTGCACGAGAGCTAGCTGGCACTCCAATTTCCCCTTTTCTCTCTGACTGCACTCTTTAACAAGCCAAAGTTGCATCAAAAACCTGAGGAGGAAGACTCCTAGGGTATTGTCTAGGGTATTGTCTAAACAAATTCTCTCCTCCACCTTTTCAAGGCAGATCAATCAATAAGTGGCATTCCAAACCATCATCCCTAGCCAGTAAGGCTGTTAGGGATTTGCCGTTTTCCAGAGTACTCAATGTACGTGCAAGGCAAAAAAATGGTAGTACCTTGTGTTAGTGTCTCATCTTCAGCCATGTATTTGTAAATAGTACAGAAGTACCAGTTTAAAGTAATGATGAGCCTTCTTGGACAGTTCAATCTGTTCTCTCACATAAAGATTCAGAAACTTTTTTTGCAGATCAATGCTATCATCGAAGGATTGTGGATTCTTCATCTCTGGAGATGTTGAAAATTTGAGTGGACAAGGCTCTGAGCACCTTGATCTAACCTTGATATTAACCCTGCTTGGAGCAGGAGGTTTGACTAGATGACCCCCGCGGGTCCCTTCTATCCTAAATTTTTCTATGATTTTGGTGCCTCAATTTCAACTATTAAAATACCCCTTTTATAAAGGACAAGGTAAGTCAGTTTTATTCTGATACAAACTTTTCAGTATAAGGCATATGTAACAGAAATTATTTTTTTCATAAACCAATATAAGAATTTTGCTTCATAAAATAGTTTTGACTTTTTTATGAGGAGAATCCTTTCTGCATACTTTGATCATTTCATTCAACTTCATAATGAATAGTCGTGTTTTTGATAAGTAAGATTATTTTTAAAGAAAACAGGCTTTTAAAACTATATCAATCCCTATGAGTCTGCCTTTGCTGGTCGGTGAAATATTCTATTAGCTTTCCCCACATTTCTTGTGGGTTTTGATATTAGAGGATGTTTCTTCTTGTACAGCAGAGTAAAGTTGAAAGTTGAATTTTTGCTTTTGTAACAATAAATTTGGCAAAGCTAAAATTTCAATCCATGATGCAGTCTCTGAAGTAGCCATGTGAGGGCTAGATTGTCTGAGAAGGGGTGGGAACCAGGAATTTGGATAGGAAGCCATGCAGCTTGAAGCCCTTCCAGGATCAAATACCAGAGCAGGAAGAGCTAGCATGGTGATAGACATAAACCAGCTTCTTCGGCCACACCAAGGAGACTTTAAACAGGTGTGTATGCTCAGCTTTGAGAACATATGGTTTCTGATAATCCTGTTGAAAAATGCCACAGCACTTATGAGCGTCAGGGTGCACATCCTGGCCATAGGCTCATTTAAGCAGTTGATCAGAGAAAAGGTGCTAGTGGAGTGACAGCCCAGCATGTATCAGTTGATCAGAGTGCCAGTAGAATTGGCAATTGTTCTGTAAAGTTCTCAAGAGCCCTAGACTCAGGTCAAGATAAAAATGGTCTTTCAGACTCTAGTCCGATTGCTGAGGATATTTGGTATCGTTGATATGACCTTTGCAAATATCTACAAACCATGCAGTTGTGCCTTGGCCTGTGAGATGAACATGATGGTAGTTTGCAACACACAAAGTTGTGTCACCAGTGTGTGACAAATATTTGAGCCTTTCTATCTTCTGGATGTTATTTCAAGATCCCTCTGTAGGCTGACAACCTATCAACCTAAGCTTATCAAGCTGAGCAGTGTAAGTTAGCACCTGCATCTCAGATCAATGATAGAGAAGAGCTTTTGGGTTGCAGTTTTTGTGATTCATGAGCAACAACATTTATGGTGTGAGTTTCTTTATCACTGGGCCCTGACAGAGCTCTGATTAGCAGTGTTTGTGACTATTAGCATGGTTCAAAGTCGTTGTGATTCATGGCACATCAAGTTCATGATAAAGGTGACTCCTTCATTTGGATAGAAAGACAAAGAATTGGTTCAATTTATATGTGATTGGGAGTAACATCTTGGAGAAACATATGTGGGGATTCTTCAGTGCTCTGCAGAGAAACGTGCAGTTTAAAGAGCGGGAGACGAAGGAAATAGATACTTTGCAAGATTCCAAAACTCTTCAGATGTCTTTTGCTGATTAACATGTCATTAACAGATAAACTGACCATGCTAAAATGCTCCCTTCTGTGCTGTGGCACATTTTATCTCAGATTATCAAATGTATTTTAGTCATTACGAGCACCATCTCAGTCTCCTAAGGTCTTCTATATAGAGAGAACTGCAAGTAACTTCTCAGTAGTCAGATGACCGCTGCAATACCTGCTACCTGTTCAGCATTCAGAGGGCTCTTTGGAAACCAAGTTGTAGTTGACTGGGATACTTTCTGGGTGCTCCTTAAGTATGGTTGCTTGTTTGATACCACCTTGGCTTTGGCAGTCTGCCTGAAGCAACGTGTTTCGTAGGCTCCCTTGTAGGAGACGTGTAAATATAGATGTGAAAATAGTAATCAGTAAAATTATTTTGACAATACAAAGTCATTTTAAACTTACAACACCTCTACTGAAACTGAGAGAAATGATTTTTGACACATGATATATGAAGAATATAGGAAAAGAGTTACATTTTGGGTTGCTTATATTATGAAGACTAAGTAAGTCTAGTTAAGTTCAGACTAGTTAGGGAAGTTTAGGATGTTTCTGCTTTCTGTCATCCAGGGACAAGTTTCAGATGTCAAGAAGTATAATATCATCTTCAGATAGTAAAACACCATCATTTTTATACAGATTCTGGAATTCAAGGTTCTTTAATTTCTTTTTTTGCTTCATTTTCTTATTTGGTTCTTATACTGAATATATATGAGAGAGAATGTATTATCGTGGTTTCTCTTTTGAGTCTAATTGCATGCTATTTTTAGTATAAATTATATTTTATTGAAAAAAGATATTTTGGTTGATAGGCCAAAAAAAAAAAAAAAAAAAAAAAAAAAGCCTTGGAGTTAAAAAGAGTACAACTACCTCTTTTGCATAGATGCTATTTCAAATGGAGAAACTTGGTGAGGTGTTTTTATTTAAGACTGTTAAAATAACACAAAGTCTATGTCTGTGCAAAGAATGTGGTATTGCTAGTAGCACTCAGAGAGATGGCATTTTCTGATATCTAAGCCTTCTCACCAGACCTCTTCACTGAACCTTTACAAGTGAACCTTTCCTTAAAAATTAAGGAAAATGCTGACAGATAACTGCCACAGAAGTTGTTGGCTGCTTTTGACTCACATTTCTTAAGTGGTGCAAGTCTTTACAAACCCTTAAATGTTTCAGGATTTTCAGCAAGCATTTGTTCGCAACTTGTTAACAGTGTGAATGTAGAGTGGAGCAGGCAGTTTTAAGCAGAGAATGTATCAGCTGGAAAATGAGTTATCTGTCAATGCTTAAGCAACATCTTTACCAAAGTCAAATGTTGCCACTCATAAAACCAATAACAAAGCCTTTTAGGACAGCTGTTTAAGATTAGTCTTAAAAACTACATTTTAAAAGGCTATTTTGAGAACTGAGAAACATATATATATATATAAAAGGAGGTATTAAAGCAGAAGGGATAGCTCAGAAAGTAGGCTAATAAAAGCTGTTCAGATTATTCTGTGCCATCAAGATAAAGTCAATCTGACTGTCAAGTTCAGGGAAAGTTACAAATTAGAGCATATTTTGCAGCAGTTCACCTGTGGTACTGCTAACAGGAGAAGCCAAACAATGGGATAATGACATTATAATTACTAATATTTCAGTCTGAACAAACCCACATATTCTCATCTTTCCTTGAAATTAGAAGAGAGGGTAGTTATGAATTTTCTCAGTGGGGAGAAAGCATCCAAGAGCTTTCTGTTTTCATCTTTAACAGTGCTCAGCTTGTTACAGAGGCAAACTAGCAGAAACAGATAACTGTGAAAAAGAACAGAGAACCAGAGATTAACACAATGCAAAGAACTAGCAGCTATCCAGTTCTTCACTGTTTCTATTATTCATTATCACCCCTATTGCTCTGGTTGCTTCATCGTGGGTAAGTTGAAGTCACAATGCATTGCCAAGCAATTGAATTTTTTTCTGTTATAATTTTAAGGAGGTACTGGAGTGCTGTTGCAGTTTAAGGTTACAGCTTATCAAATTAAATGAAGTGTAGTGAGCTATTCACTCTTGCAGAGGAGACATGAATTAATGTTAGCCATCAGAGAAAGTTTTTCCACATCTGGCACTAGATAAGAAAGTACCATTACCAAGGGAATTCAGAAAAAAAAGAAGATACTAACCCATCTGTGGCAAGGTGAAGGAGGAGGTGGCAGAAGCCAGTGTGATGTGGAGCAGACAGAGAAGAGCAAGCTGATACAAAACAATAAGACTAGGAGGAATGGCCTGGAAAAAAAAGGCCTGAAGCCTCAGTAGATGAGGAGTAGTTGTTTCACAGGTGATTTTCACATCTATACAGATGTATATTTCCAGAGCTGCTGAGTACCAAAGAGAAGGAAAGTCTGGAAGCAGAAAGAATATGGGTAGCTAGCAGTGTGGCCTTATCCAGCATCTCCAGCACACTGTGCTGTTCCAGGGTTTTTCCTTTGTCAGTGTAAAAAAATCTCTCTGCATTTGCACAAATTTTCCTTTTGCTTCATCTACTTACTCTTCCATGGGCAAGTTACTTGGCATCATGACATCTCCCCCCATTTCCTCCAATAACTGTAGCAGACAGAGAGTATATATCCTGTCATGACATGCTGGGGCATGCCTGTTTGAAAAATATTAGTGTTTATAAGTTTCCCATTGGCCTAGATCTGAAGAATAGTGCTGGAATTTCCTTCCCTCCTCCCTTCCCTCCCAAACAGGGACAGAAATGATTGATGGAGTCATCGTGCCTATCTGCACTTTTCTTGTGCCACAGTGTGATGGAGCATTCCTTTGGTAGGCTTTCTGCAAGGCAGAGATGCCTGTGGGATTTCTAAGTGCCAATGTTTCAAACACTCTGTGAATAACTGGAGTATGCTGTGCCCTTCATTGGCTAAGTGAGGATGCAGGAGAAAGATTTTACCCTGGCTAGACTACAGTTTCTGCTACAGCTTTACTCTCAACCTACTGCAACTGCAGGAAACATAGTACATGAGAGGATCTCAGAATTTGAAATGCTATTTGCAGACTTAATAGTGATAGTGGTGATAACTCTGCCTGTAATTAAAAAAATCTATTGAATGATTGTTAGTGAAGTGCCATTCTAGGAAAAAAATACTATAGTCCTGTAAATGCATGCTGGTTTTCAAAGACAGTACTGTGATTTCTGAGTTCAATTTGCTTTCTGTGTTCTATCTGGCTTTTGGACAGTCAGAATCTATTTAAGGATTGGTATTGAGGTGAGTAGGTATAAAATAAGAAATTCACTATTTTAGAGAAATATAGATACCTCTTTCATAATTGCTCTAGTTTGTTCTGAAGGCAAACTAAGGATATACTCTAACAAAAAACCACACCAATGACAGCTGAAACTGCATAACCTTTGCCAGTAATAGTATATGCCTCCATAGGAGAGTGAGAGGAAAGGAATTCTAGCTCTGGTCTTTTAAATGTGGTCGTATGGGAGTCTTTGGAACACCTTCTTGCTAATGTGGTCTGGGTAACAACAGCTGATACGATAGGAATATGAGTGTGAACAGAATACCCAAAACTGTTCTGAAAGGGTGTTTGTCCAAAACCAGATAGATAGTGCTAGAAAGAAAGTAAAAATGACTAAGTTTGCTTTAGATGACCTTCATCCCAGTTAAATAGTAACCTGGGGATTACAAGAGAATGTTAAGAATAGAAGGAGTCAGCTTGAAAAGTACAAAATAAGCATGAAAACTTGTGATTGCGGGGAGAGACCTTGGAGCAAGTGTGACAGAACAGCAGTCAGATCAGGTGCCATTAGTAGACTGGATCCAGCTACTGTGTGAGTGCAACATGTAGAGACCCACATCTCAGGTGTACAAACTAGTGGGGTGTTTTCTCATCACTGTGTGGCTTGGTGGGTTGCAGGGAGCAGTAGAGACACCCATGAAGCTAGAGCACCCAAGTCTCCAACAGGAAATGTGGGTAAATAGGAGAATTTGCAGGCCTGAAAGGGCATGCTTCTAACCCATACTGCCTATGAGAGGGGATGTGTGTGCATGTAACTGTATGAGTGTGTATTTGGGAGGAAATTAGAACCTTGGGTGTTAGTTAAGAGGTTAGTTACAAAAATTTGTAGGTGCTCATTAACATTTTGTAATTGTTGAGTATTTTAGTTTATCCATTGTATTGCTGATATTGATTCTGAATGTCGGTTAATTATGTGTCATTAAGAAATCAATAAACCACTTTGATCCTGACTGGATTTAACCCAGGTGAGCTGAGCAGTTTTCCCCTGTAACAACAGTGTTCAATTGCTTTACTTAGGTATTATAGTGGGAAGGGTGTTGACATCCTGTTGGTCTGTTTTAAAACCCATAAAATTGCAGGCCCTAGTAGCAGCCCTCTACCATTTCCTAAATGAAGAACCAAGAACAGGAAATTTTCAGAGAACTGTTGATCTCCAGCACCTAATTGTTTGACAAATCCCTATGCCTCTCAGGCTTGAAAGCCAAGTTAAAGCATGGGGTGGAGGTCTTTGATCTGCACAAGTAGGTGAAGAAGGAGCTCTCCACTTCTCTTATGTAATTACTTTGGAAAGTTACTTTAGGTGCCTGTGAATGTTTGTGCTGCTAATGGACCTCTGATACTGGAAATTAACTCAAGATTGTAGGCAGTCAAAAGTAAACATGAGGTGTGTGCTCATTTTATTGGTGACAAGATTTTACATTACAATTTTATAATTGAAAGATTGAGCTACCACAGTTCAAAAACAACTTTGTCAATGAACATGTAAGGATGGGTGTTTCAGATGGGAAAATATGGTTAGACAAGAGGCATGGCTAAGCAACCTGTATTCATGAATCTTGTTCTGCCAGAATAAAAACTCCACCTTTCTTTTGAGCCAGGGAACCATATCATACAGGCACTGAAAAATTGACAGAACCACCACTCACAAGATGGCCCTACTCATCACTGTTTTTTATGAGGTAAAGCATACCTACCATACCTAGTTATGCATATACATCAAGCTAGTATGGATACAGAGAGAGTACCAGTGCTTGGAGAGCAGGAGATCTTCTTCCTTTGGTGAACCGAGAAGCAACAATAAGCCAGCAAGAAACCAATATCAACATTTGAAATCAAGGGAAAAAAATCAAGTGTAAGTCACATTCCTTAAACAGCTGAGCATATATATCAGGTCTGCTGAGGAGGAGGAAAGGGTTGAGGTAAGAGAAAAGCTTTTTGGATCATTATACTAAAGAGCAGTCATTAGAGACTTGTTGGATGTACGGGAGGAAAGTAACCGGCTGCAGAAAAGCTACTATCAAGGCAGCAGACTGGAAAGTCAGTTATTTGGCACATGGTATGGGGGTGTGGGAGGGAGTGTGTCTGCATGTTAAAAGAGTAGCTCCAGAGGAGTGGTGAATGAGAGGTAAGGACGAAAACACACCTGCAGAGTTCACTGTGTAAAAGGATGTGGTGTTTATGGGGGGAGGAATGGGTCTTCTATTAAAAGCAGAAAAGCACAAAGAGTTCCTGTTTCAATGGTAAAAAGAGGAGGGGGGAGAGGAATTATGTGTGGGGGATAGATCAGCAAAAAAGACAGCAAACTGGTACATAGGTAGCATCAGAGAAGAAATGGGGAAGGTGGAGAAACCGAGCAAACCTAACATAGTGTTTGGTACAAAGTACAATACTGGAACATGATGGTCCACAGAGGGAGGAAAAGCTGTGGAGCACTTGACAACTGCAAGCCAAAAATGAAACATGGTTAAGGGAGGCTTTTGTGAAAACTGGCAAAACAAACATTTCTTCAAAGGTGACTGTGGAACTGGTTCTTGCAAACATAAGAAAGCTTAATAGAAGAGGGCTGTGTGCTGCAGAAAGAAGCTGCTTCCCATTCAGATGAGCATTATTGTAAAGTCTGTAAGCAAAGAGACAGGGAGAGGTGAGGGGATTTCTTCCAGCAGTGACTGGCTGTTTTCCTGGAGGCTCAGCAAGCCTGGGCAGTGGGAGGCGAGGTGAGGGCCTGCCAGTGCTCCGCACTGAGGAAGTTAGAAGCTGCTCGCAGAAGGTGAGCTTGCTTGCAGCTGCTGAGATAAACTGTTCATGTCTGCTTCTTTGTTTTTTTTCTTCTAGCAGCACAGATTTTAGCAGCAAGAAAAAAAAGAGAAGTTACTCTAAAGAAACAAGAGTAAAACATCATTCTTACTGGAACCATTCACAGCTGCTTGAGTGACCAAAAGTCTGCTAAAGGAGGTTTTCTCAATTCCTCTTTTTCAGGAAAGATGGGTAGAGGTATGCATTTGACAGCATCCCGAAGCAGAGTATTGCCCACCTGTACTCACCTCTTTATGTCAATAATCTGTACATTTATATGTCTTAGAAAGGAAAAGCTGTCCTGACCTGAATATTCTTGTCCCTTTGTTTGCCAAAGTTGAAGTGAGTGCTGGAAATGCCTCCCTGCAACAGCAACTCACTATGTAAAAAACTCTCCCATATCAGCTACATAGCAAGAAGGGCAATGGAGGATAGCCCCTGAGAACAGGAACCTCCCAGTACAGTGCTCATGTTCTAAACAAGACAAAGGCTTAGATTAGCACAGTAATACCTGAGGTAAATTACAGCCTATTAGAGATTAAACATGAGTTTTTTTGTAGTGGAGTTGCTCCAGCTACCTCTATTATCTCATCTGGGGATACTGGTGGAATGAGCTATGGCTTTAAATAAAAACATTACTTTCATCTTTAGACTTCCTTCATCCCTGAGGCCAATTAGCAGTTGCCACCTAATACAGTTTCTATCAACCTCCAGACTCCCTCCTTAGTGTGTTACAGAAAAATGTTACTTTTGTTATCCAGCTCCTACCAGATTAATCTAGTCACCTGGAGCTGGGCAGATGTAGTCAGCTTTCCTTTGTCTGGGCAGTGCTTCCAAGTAGACCACAGTCAATAGCCGGCCAGTTTATGGGTAAGCAGCAGCAGTCAATTGTCTAGGTATCTCCATGTGTTGCATCTGGGTAATATGACTTCTGAGAAAGGTTTTGACCCTTCCCCTACGCCATTTACAGGGAGTCCCACGGGAACCTCTTGCTTGGTGGTCTGTGGCTGATTTACCATTGCTGGAGGTCATATGGGAAACGCCTGTTCAATAACAATTTAGTACTGAGCGGTATAATTGAGGTAAAAGCCTACCTATAAGTTTATGCCTTGGAAGTTCAGCTGTATAACTAAGTCTCCTGAGTGGCTGAAATAGATCCTGTCATCCTGCCTCCATGCAAAGCTTAGGAAACAGTGCTGAATTCCAGTAATCTTCCTCACCTTTTAAAGCTGTTTTAACATGAGAGGGAGGGGCATGGTCTGTAGATGTTTCCACTGTTGTATTTCTACACAGTAGTTGCTGAGATGATGCAAAGGGACCTTGGTATTGGTGCCTTTCCACCTTCCTTGTGGTATCTTGTGTTCTCAATACAAAAGGGGCACTGTAGGTAGGCCCCATCATGCAACTTTCTGCTTAGTTTCACCAGGAGAGCAACTTTTCTTGTGTGTACCAATGTTGCCTGTTAGTGCAATGAGCTATAGACACATGGAAAAGTCACTCCTATTAAGAATCTGTGTTGTGCACTAAATGGCTGATGTAGATGCCCTTGAAGTGCTTCAGATGGCACTAAACACCTTGTCTGTCTGAACCATTGTATCATGCCCCATTCAATTTCTTCTGCTTCCCAAGACTAGAAGACTAGAGTCTGTAGAAAAGCAGTCTTATTTCTGTACTATTGCTGAAGATATATTTGTTGAAAGGAACAAATCATGTTTCTTTAAAAGACACTACACTCTGCCATTGTATCCTTACATAATGTTGTGGCAGGCAGAAAGAATGTCCTTGCGTTTTCAGAGTCACCAAACACAGGAATTCTCTCCTGTTGTTTCTGAGCAGGGTGGAGGAAGGAGAGGAGATGAAGACGGACCAAGGGAATACCTAGCATTTCCAAAATTGCAGCTGGTGGCTGCGAAAAGAGCTCGTAAAAGACTATATTTAACTAGGCAGAGAAAATCTCTTGAAATTTGGGTTTGAGGTTTCTATCTTAAATTGGGGCTTTAAAGAAGTGCAAAACTTTTTGTGCTGTCCACTGACTATGGACCTGCTGATAAAAGAAGGCTGGGCATGATGGCTGAAAAGGGAGAACTAGAAGTGTAGGGAGAAAAAAGGAAGAACTAGCAGGTACCTAATTCTGAGGGATGCTGAAATGCACTTTAGACACCTAATTTGGCCATGGGGGCACAACTATATCATAAAATCAACTGCAACAGAACTGTGTGATGAACAAATATGAGTTGATATGACAAGTTGTTTCTGAAGCATCACAGACTGTTCTTTGCTTTCTCCAGCACTTTTTTAATCCCTGCAGAAAGCGAGCACAGACTTTCCATGTTGCTGCAGTTAAAAAAAAAAAAAAAAACTAAATGTACGCAAATGCTTTCCTGTCTTTCACAAGCATTTTGTGCATAATCTGCCCCAGCAGAAAAAGCTAGCTATGCACTACTCCTGTGCTGCTCTGTTAAGGTGGCTCATGTGGTAGTTAAAAGCAGAAATGTGATAGTATATCCATTGTTTACTGGAGTAAGAACCTGCAGCTAAGCACTATATAGTGCAGCTGCTGAGCTGCAGAATAGGTGGATGATAGCTTGAAAGTGCAGAGCCTCTGAGAAGCTTGTTTTACAAAGTCCCTTACACAGTGCATCAGTGTCTGTCTGTGATTTGGAATGCACTGAACAGGACGGTAACTTGCTTCTGGTAAAGTTAGATTAGATGAACTGTCCTCAATGCTCCCTGCATGCATCATGCCAGGAGTAAATGCTATTATTACTTTCCTTTTCCAGTATTCAGCTATAAGTGTTTGGGGCAAAAAAGGAAGATTTTTTTAGATCATAAATACAGAGTTTTGCAAGACCCTTTCTTCAAAGAACTGCAGCTTATGTATGTATTAAATAGAAAGTTTTAAAGCTTAAGAACATTCTGCTTGAAATTATCTGAGCTGGTAACTTTAGTATTGAAATGTCAGTGCTATGATATCAATATTTCTGACAAACTGAAATGTTTTATAAATGAGTATTTTCTTTTCTGGAAGAAGTGCTTATGTCCATCTCTTTTACATATATAATGAATTGTGTGGATTTGTACATTTTGTCAGGAGTTAGGCTTTTGTATACACTGAAAGAAAATGAGTACAAGGTCTCAATTCCCTGGCAATACTTAAGCTCACAATACCTGGGAAGCAAACTACAACAAAAGTTATATAGACGTGCCACCAGATAAGTCATGCATTGATTACAGGAATTTTTTTGTTTTTGGTTGCTTTTCCATACTTGTAAAGTTTTTTCTTGTTCCCATTCTAACTTCCAAGTACAGCACTACTTTCATTCCTACTGATACCCAGACCAGCCCTTTCTGAGTCCTAGGGTGTGGCTGACTTTCAGGAACTGAAGTTATAGTTTAAATCGTTCTCTTTAATTTGCCAGTCAGAAAAATCTCTTGTTTTTTTTCTGACTAGCTAGAGGCATGAGGTTTCCTAGGAACTGTCATAATAGTGGGCAACGTGAAGGATTCTTAATTTCAAATCAAGGATTCTTGATTAAAAAAACAACAACTTTCAGCTGGCAACAGATGCGTTTGGAATGAAAACAGAAGAGGTATAAGGAAACCCTCAACCTTGAGTAGTATTGTGTGGGCTGAGGTTGTAGCTCAAGATGGAGGTGGATAATGCAGTTAGAAATACCTGTTTGTGTTACTGCATGTGTCTCTATCAGAGACCTGCTGCTGTTGTGTCCAGCCAGCAGGCTGGGCAGCAGGCCCATTACCAGACCTGGGCAAATCTACCTAAGTCAGAGATATTTTGACCAGCAATATTCCTCAAATCTTTCCTTGCCAGATCTCTTAACTTCAGCCTCCATGTAGTATCAGTTATCGTAGACAGCAGCTACAGAATAACCTTCACAGACAGCAGATCAGGCAGAGGATGCAGTATACAGACAACCATTCTTTCTCCAAAGGCTAGAGAGAAGGAGCCATTGAAAATATGCAGATAGAGCAATAGAACAAGGGAGATTTTGACTGGAAAGAGAAAAACTGCAAATCATAAAACCCTGCTAAAAAAAAAATCTTTCTCTATGAAATTAATTGTAACCATTACATCTTCCATTTAAGAAGTTGTAACTGTTCTAGTTCTGTGCTGATTATTCGTTGATAGTCAGCTGTGTTGCCACATTTTGATATGCATCTATTTTTCCACCTAATTGCTAATCTATCCAGAATAATACAACATGGCTTCTATCATGTCTCAGTGTAGAAATTTGAACTTTAAATGTGCTTTCAGTCAGTCAGGAAACTTGTTACAGTATAGTTGTCATAAGTAGTCATGTTTACTGACTATACTTACGAAAAATATATGCCGTGTGGAGCAAACACTTTAAAAATCAATACTTCTCCTTTTCTAGTCTTTCATCAAACCACCAACACACATTAACTCTTACAGAGCATTTCATGTTATTCTAAGGTCATGCAGTACATAACTGGAAAAAGTGCCTGAAAGTAATGACAAAAATGACTGTTAAGTAACTGGACTGTTTAAAAAACTGCTTAGATTAACTTATATTTTTATTGAAATCTGATGGTTTTTGAGGTGCAAATGTGCTCTTATATTCAATTCATAACTTATCAGAGAAGCAATAAAATAGCATATAATATTTTTAAAAACTAGTTTTTTTTTTTAATCAAAAAAGAATTTCAGAGAATCTAATAAGCCCTGGCAACTGCAATGAATTAATCTTATTCTTTACACTCTTAATGGGAACAAAACAACTGATTTTCTCAGCCATATTGGGGATTTATCTTCACATGCATATTACAAGTTTATAAGCTAAATAACAAATGTACAGCATAGTACCTACACTGCAGTGAACTACGTTAATTTCTTTGAACTCCTGAAATCTAAAAGTCGGTTGTCTGAGCCTAGTGAGTTGCCTTGATGTCTTCATGGAGTCAAGGGAGAAAAATAGGTACCTCCAGAAAGGGCTTCATCTCACCTACATTTATACACCTACCTTAGGATGAAATTGGGAAAGATTTTATAAAAGCAACTGGTATCCTAAAAAAACCTTTACTGATGATCTGAGAGAGGTGTTTTGCACAAAAGCACTTTTAATGTTCATTGTGGGAGGCCTGCAGAAGGCTAGTTTGGAGTAGTTAATGTACTGTCCCGGAGTCCACTTCATAGTAGCTTCTCTGTATATACAAGTTCCAAGTTAAGAATTTAATTCAGCACCAAATTCTGGTCAAACTGACACATAGGCTTAAAAGTGAAGGACATTTAAAGTAAGCAAAATGTCATTACCCCAGCAGAATAGGTGCAAAGTAAAAAGACATGCTATACAATTTTAAAAGGCACCAAAAACTTGAAAAATGGCAGTCTCACAGTAATTATTTGTAAAGTCACATTTACTTGTGTTAAAACTGAAAGGAAAAAAAAAAAAAAAGGTTTCCATATTCATTCCACCCTCACCAGGCATTGAAAATAATTAGGTGTTGATTCGGTTGTGGGAAATGTTTCCAGTTCTATTTCAGAGAATATTATTAAAACTTCATGGGAGTTAATGGCAAGCACAGGCAGCAAGTTTTAATAATCCTGGAGACCCAACATAATCAAATGATAATAGTTGCTTCCAAAGGGATGTTTTTGTCTTGTCTATAGGGTTCAATTTTCTGTCATAGGCAGGAGTAGAGGCATTATGAG
Source organism: Dromaius novaehollandiae (assembly GCF_036370855.1). NCBI lineage: Eukaryota > Metazoa > Chordata > Aves > Casuariiformes > Dromaiidae > Dromaius > Dromaius novaehollandiae. The sequence goes on along the minus strand of NW_026991443.1, from coordinate 46,191 downwards.
CAACAGAAGGGAAAAATCAGCCTCCCAGGCATGACAGTTGTGTCTGCTCCTATCCTCAAGTGTTACTCCTTCTCCTGTTTCTGGTGACACATGTCAGATGAATTGATGACAAGTACTAGGTCGGCAATAACAAGGAAACCGACAAATTTTTTGAAGATCTCCATTTGCTGTAAAGGAGATATATGTGCTCAGTGTGACCCTGGCATGTAGCTGAGTGAAAATTTCATGCAAGGGATGAGTTCATATGAACACAGTAAACTTGCCCAGTAACCTGGAAACACTAACTGGTAGAAACAGCTTTCCAAGCACAAGATCTTGTGTCATATATAAATACAAAAGAAGTTAGACACTCTTAACTTCCTAAGTTACCCTCAGGGTTTGGACCACCTTTTGAGAAATCTATCAGTGCAAATATATGAGACTAAGAACAAGAAATTCCTTTATCAGGCTGCATCTGAGAGACTTCTTATCTCTTAGTAAAACTGAATTTGCTTGATGCTTCCTGATGCCTATGTCCGTGTTTACATGAGGGCTTACTATCTCCTTGTAAAGAGGAGTTTACTTCTCTCAGTTTCAAAGTCTGGATGGTCACTGGTCAAAGATGAATTATGGGGTACCTCCCGAGACTGTCCATATACAGGAATATTATTCTATAAGCCAGATGAAAAAAGGTCCTGGTTTTTCTTGAGATGGAATGTTTTTAGTATATTTTCACACTGTGAATTTACATAGATCAAAGTATTGGAAAAGATTCTGCCCTGTCCATACTTGTAAGAATGCACACCAGACCTGATCCTCTGTGCGTGGATACCCTGTATTCCTCAGTTTCTTCCAATTTCAAAGCCTTTGGAATTTGCTTTAATTCTGAGGGAGAAGGATAGGAAAGTAGAGAGTGACCATATCTAAAGACAACACACGGAGAACTCCAGTTAGTGGCACAAACTTTTCATTGAGTGCTCTGGGTAGTCTGGCCCTTGAGCTATGTGGCTTATGAGAGAATAGGAGAAAGGCTGATTTCATGATTTAAAGAAACTCAGACACAGCTCTAGGGGAACTTTGTCTCAGTTGTTAAAGTGATCTTAACAAGGGGGTGATGTCAGAGGGAATATTGCCTAGAGCCATGCCTGCATGCATAATATGTGGGAAGCTGCCCTGTGTATTACATAAATGATTGCCCATGCAGCTGAAGATAATTAGCTATAATTTTGCACAAGGAACAAATTATCTCAAGAGCTCTTTCTATGCTAAGACTGGAGTAGGTTTATGCAGAAAAGAGTCTAGACTGGTCTGAGGAACTGCAAGTTGAGTTAAGATAAATTGTAGAAACCACATTTGAGAGCCAAGCTGTGAGTTGGCATGCAGAAATGGGTAGATTGAGTCACATGTGAGACAATTTCCTTGCTGGACTGTTGTAATGTCACTTGCAATTTTGTGTTCCTGAACTTGAACTTCTGAATAAAGTCGCTTGATTTTTCTAATATCAAAATGAGTTTTAAACTTCTATTATTTTGCATTTTTGTTAGGAAATTGCTCTTTCAGAATTCCCATTTCTAGAGATGGGAGGTAAGCCGCTCCACTTGCATGTTATGTTAACTTCTTTCTAAAAATAAATTCACTGAGAGAGGGGTCTAGGTGCTTTGAAATGGACAGGAAGAGAGGATATGAATGTGGTAAAGTAGTATCAAGTAGTACCTTACATAGATTAATCCTGAGTTAGCAGTGTTCAGTATCCACCTGTTGGATGTCACAATCTGCTGAGGTTGGTTAGGACCTGAATTCATGCTTCCTTAGCCCTCTCTCAGCTGAGGCAAGGAAAAATCCATGCCAAAAACCAGTCTGATAATAGTGTTCCTTCCTTTTATGCGTTGCACCTTCAGGTGTATCAGTGAAGTCTGGATAAACTAGGGATGTAAAGAAAAGCTGTAAAACTGGTGTGATAATCTCATTTTAAGAGCAGACTGAAAAACTGTTAATTATGGAGGTTGGTGCCACACTGCTTTTTAGTACAGAGGTCTTCACTGGTTTTACAATTAAAGACCATCCTTCCCTTTGAAGGGATGATTTTTTTTTTCAGCTTTATTCAGGTGACTAAAAATATAATGAAAAGTTTCTCCTTAGAATGACTGTGATACTGAATATTGTTAAGTCTTCTGCCATAAAGCTATCCTCTCATTTGCTACCATCCTGACCAGAGGTGAAGGGAACTGAGGGCATTTCCTTGAGGGGGTTGGTATTTTCTGTGCATGGGAGTACATGCATGTGCTTCTCCATATGGAGTGTGGCTGCCGTGGTTTGACCTGCCTGGTCCCTGCAGCAGGTGTGCTTGCTGAGGCAAGGAGGTATTATGCAAGGGATAGTGGATGTCCTTGCAGGTGCTTTGCTGGAGATAGAAGTCCCTGCCACTGGTTTGAGAAGTGTCTGATGGGGCAATTCACCTCCTGCTGAGCAGAGCAACCCTACAGGTCTGATAACCTCATGTTCTGCAGGCTTTGCTAGGAAGCAGAGAGCTGAGCTTCCCAGAATGGTGCTGCAGAAGGGAGCAGTGACAGCTGTGACAAGGGGCACACTGTATGCAAGGAAGCATGTCAGGGTGGGACAGGAGAAAGCGTGAGGGCGGGTGTGTGGGTGCCTATGCCTGGAGTGCCTGACAGATTGCCAGAGGCAAGGAGGTGTATGCCTTTTTTGGTGAGCTGAAACTCTCATTAAGAGAAGTGTCTACCTGCAGATGTGCAGGATGCCTCTGCATGGATGCCTGCCTGAATGCATAGTTCCACTGGACTTGGAGTATGTTTCTCTTGTGAGAATATGTGTTATATGAACGTAGACCACAGACATTTAGGTAGACAGATAGATGTACAAGCATAAATGCAGAAGATATAGAAAAAAAAAAGTGGTCTATGATTTTGATCCCTGGTCAAGTTTCTGTCTTGTTCTTATGCATCTGAGCCAATATCTAGGAGTAGATCTGAAGAGTGGAATTTCTTCATTAGCAGCTTCTGTTTTTCACTATGTGCCTTGAAACATACTTAAAGATATTCCTTTCCTCCTCAGATCTTAATTTAGAGTTGAGAAGATTTGTTTTCAACAGGTTTTGGAGGTTCAGTGCTGCATGCTGGAGGACTTCTTTTCTGAGTAACAAAATTGACTTTTGTATCTTCAGTCCAAATGCAGAATACTTAAAAAATCATGCACTTCAACTAATTATGGAGTGCTGAACAATTTGATAGCTGAACTATAATTGTTTACTCTAGAGAAGGTAAAATCTATCAGTGTCAGTGATGACATTCAAAAGGCAGAAGGCAACATTCTGTGGCAATGTCTTTTTCTGAAGCTTTTTAGGATGCTAAACAGCTTAGGGTGCTGTGGGGAAAGCAATACGGTTTAGAAAAAGATTCCCTTGATTCAGGAACTTATGCTGCTTTGTTCAGCAGTCTTCCATTCTCTGTCTTTTTTTTTTTTTTTTTTTTTTTTTAAATAAACCACAGATATAGAGTAACTCTTACCTGCATTAATGCTTAATGCTTTTGTAACTTTCTAGTTGGTAAACACTTCATTATCAGCTCAGTAACATTGTGAGTCAGCAGGATGCATATCTACTGCTTAGTGGAAAGAGGAAAAGAGCTTTGAATAGAATCCTATTTAAATAGAAGCTACTTTTCTAATAATTTAACTGCATACAAGTTAAAGAGTCTTTCATCCAGTGCTTTTACTGGAAACATATCTGTTTTCCTTTCAATGCCATCAGGGACATGTTAGAAACGTGCTAGATTGTGCTAAACTTCATAACAGCATTTACCGTGGGCAGAAGGATGAGTTAAGGTCTATATGCTTGTGGGACAGCAATGAATATGTTTTGGAAGTGCTAACTGCTCTATGCTTTTACTTTCTTTTGCCCTGGTCTTATCTATTATTTTAACTTGCTAGTTAGATATAATATTCTTAAACCCTGAAGTTATCTCCCAAAGAGCTAGGATACTTATTCACATTGACCTATAAAACATTAATTTGGTTACAGATGTATATTAGCTGTTGTCTCATTAGGTGTCATTTTTCTGCTTGTGTATAGTATTGGCATTGCACAGTGCATGAAGTCGCCACATTTTTCCACCAGACTCTTGAAAGTCTATTACTGGGAAGCACAGCCTGACTCATTTTCCCATTAGACAGAGAATTCCTTTCGGGTATTTGACAAAGAGACAGTACACCGAGCCCCATTTCCACTGGGACGTGTAATGACTTGTAACTGTTTGTGGTGGTGATGGGTGGGGGAGTATTTGAAAATCAGTCCTTAAGCACAGAATACAAAGAACTCCATGTATGACCTAAGCCTGCATGCTCACAACATCTGCCATTGACGACAAGTAATGCATCTTATTTACAATTCTGATCTGAGTGATCATTGCCTACTCTTTACCAAAGCATCTTAGCCTTTGTAGAATTTCTGTTGTAATGTGCACAAAATAAGGAAATAATATTGCTGAGATCCTAAATCTGAAGCCCAGTTTCTCTTGGTTAGGTGTCTGGAGTGGTATCTCTGAACCTGTTGCAGAAAATTACAAAATGACTTCGAAAAACCCATTTCCACCATCCCTTTAAAACCTCTCCAAGAGACTCCAGGTAGCATTCAAAACATGTAAATTGTTTGTTTTTATGCAAAACACATTAAGGTAAAAAGAAGTTATTTAAAAATTTTGACTGTGCAAAAACAGTCTTCTAGTGTCATAAAGAGGATACTGCAATAGTGTCCTGCTGTGAGGCCTGGGCAACTGCAGCAAAGATTGTCAGGCAGATGGTAAGAAGTAGAAAGGACAGGACAGCCAGTGCTTTCTAATCTGGCAGTTCCTACCCCCAGTCTACTTAGCTGTGATATTTATTTTGCCAATGAGAAGTCATCCAGGCAAGTGCTCTACTTACATTATCTGCTGTCCCACCTCTTCTTTCTGAGGGAAATTCCACAATGAAATGACTCCAAATCACCACAAATCATGCCTTTAGTGGTGGCCATGTAAGCTCACAGCCAGTCTTCTACAGATACAGAAGGATATATGAGTACCAGCCAGAGAGATCCTCCACTCTGCTGAGAAGCTGGCAATTTAATTCAATCAGATAGAAAAGTTTAGTAAATGTCTATCATGGTGGCCTTTAGGCTCAGCCTATCATATCTGATGCTATGACACTCTACTTGTCTGGCAGCATGCTGGAATATAACTCTCACAAATTGAATGGGTTATTCTTTGTAGGCTTTGTTTAGCAAAAGTCACCTGGAAGTGGTCTGTGGTGTATTTCTACCTAGGGGATTGAAGATAGGAGAAACTGAGAAAGAGTTGAGAAGACCGAAGAGGAAGTACAGACCTCAGGGTGACGTGACAGGCTCAAACAGAAGTCACTGTATAGTTTTGCAGCCCTCTAAATACATTATTGCCACTGCTGATGGTAAAATACAGGTTTTGTATTAACCATGGAAGGCTTTGGTCTAGGACTTACAAACCTTACTCTGTCCGGACTTGTTTTGGCCTACATGGTGTTGTGTTTTAACGTCTTTAGCTATAACAACAATTGTCTAACAATCAGGCGACTATTATGCAACTTGTTAGTTTTAGCTAGCATTATGCAGTTGTGTAGTAGTATAATAATTTTGATGTACTTCTGCAAATAATAGGTAGCAATAACAAGCAGTTTTTCTGTGTAGAGTGATCTGTCTATGACACTAGAATGATGATGTAGTGTATTGGAGTACAATGGGTTGATAGCAGAGGCCTTGAAAATACAAGAACAGGATGATACCAGAGGCTCTAGAACTATGAATAAATCACCAGTGGTCACTAAAGTAAAGCAACCTTGGGAACTCAGTAAAACTATTTTAAAGTAACAGAACAAAACCCAAATATCCAGCATACATAAAACACAGCATATATAGTATATTTGGATGAAATCTTGAATTGTGGACCCTTAAAAAAAGAGCAAAGTGCAGTGCATGTTAGCATAAAAAGTAACACTCAAGCAGACTTTGAAGTGAGGAGAAGAGAAACACCATCATCAATATCAATGATGTCCTCCACCTGCTGATCCCCCACCCACCCTCCAACCTATTCCTGAGGAAATCTGGTACAGCAGAAGGGTTCGTTTTACACCAGAGAAAGATACAAGGTAGTAGGAGTGTCTGTGTGTCTGTGGCAATGTTATCTGTTTTATTATTGAGAGTTTTCAGTGGAATTTTCTTTTGTGTTCTTCCCTGTTTTTTCTGTAATGGTTAGATCTGGACTAATAATAATTATTTGGTTATAATGTTAAGATTTTAATTACACTAATAATAAATTATTGGTTCCACATATAAAATGTGTTTCTGTAGCTCACATAAACTTCATGTGTTGTACTGTAACAGGGAACAGTGTAGAATCACCTGTAACTATGTCCACAAAGGTGGTAGAAAATGGACTTGTAGGTGGATGCAATGACAGAACTCACACACCATAATGAACATCAATTATTTCTCATATGTGGAATGCTGTGATTGAGGAAAAGTCACAGAAAATAAAAGTGAATGTTGATGTAAAAAAGAAAACAGATTCCTATTGCATGTAGAGTTTTCTAATTGGCAATCTATCTTATTTGTATCTAAGAACAGATTCCATCCTCACTTGCATCCCCCCCAATATTATACTGTACATGAAGCTGCAGATCAACACAGTGGTACTTGTGCAATGAACACTTGCACTGAACATTTCTCATTTTATTAACTTTGATAAGCTTTTCAGCCACGTAAATGTAGCCATGTATATAGAGTTCCATAGTGCACTTCATTAAAAAATAATAATGTAATAGCAATGATTAAAAAATCCATCTCTTCAGTTGCGAATATGACTATGCTGTCCTTTGCATCATTGCTTCTTGTGGCAGATCTTGTCGATAATCATCCATCTGAAAATCTCCCCGACTGGTCTTTCTTTTAGTGAAGACTCTAAATATAATTTTAGTAGCTATTTCACCATGGCAGTTGCAGTTTTGTTCTATATTTTGGCTGTAGCAACAGAATGAACTACTAAAGCTGACAAAGACAGGGGGAATTACTAGTTTCTTCTGTTGTGCAAGAAGTTTAGTGATCATTCAGTTAGGATGTCTTGCCTACCTGTTCCCAGGTAGAAGCCAGACTAGGTTGGCCTAGGCTAAGAAATTTGGATTGAATATTCTGCAAGGGAGACAGATAACAGGCTTCCATTTGGCCTTCTTGCATCCTAACTTGAGCTGCAACTTTTGAGCTGAAGAAGCTCAAATATAACCAACAGATAACATAACCAACAGATTTTGGTAGGTGGGTGGGTTGCAGGGGTGCCCTGTGTTGGAAAAAGGCCAAGAGCTGCCCTGTGCCATTCACACCTGGTACCAGTTGGCTCTGAAACAGACGGAAACAACCCACTGCATGCCCAAAAGGGCCACAAAGATGACAGGACTGGAGCATCTGTCACAGGAGGAGAGGCTAAGAGAGCTGGGACTTTTTAGCCTAGAGAAGAGAAAGGGAGATCTTATCAATGTGTGTAAGTATCTGATGGGGCAGTAAGGAAGATGGAGCCAGACTTTTCTCCATGCTGCCCAGTGACAGGACAAGAGGAAGTGGACACAAACTGAAACACAGGAAATTTTTTCTGAACATAAGAAAGCACTTTTTTATTGTGAAGGTGGTTGAACACTGGAACAGGTTTTTCAGAGAGGTTGTGGTATCTTCATCTTTGGAGATACTCAAAACTTGACTGGACCTGGTTCTGGACAACCTGCTCTAGGTGACTCTGAACTGGAAGGCTGTTCTAGATGATCTCCAGAGGTGTCTTCCAACCTCCACTATGCTGTGATTCTGTGAAAACTTCAACCAATCAGAGGAGCATATGGTACCTCTGCTCAAATGTATTTAAGGGCAGTAGCCATTAAGGGCAGGAAACACAGGACCAGACAATGAGGATGCACAAAAGGAAAGATCCAAGGATAGAAGGAGGAGACACGTGAGGATGCACATGAGGAGACACAAAAGGAGACACAGAAGATGTGAGGACACTCAAAAGGAAAGACATGAGGAGGCACAAGAGAAGACACAGGAGGAGATATAAGAAGACATACAGAAGGAGATGGAGGAGGCACTCCAAGCCAGAGGAGTGACACCTCTGAGGAGACTGAGGCCTGTGGATAAGCCATGCCAGAACAGAGACACACTTGAAAGGACTTCAACCTATGGAGGACCCATGCTGAAGCAGGGACACCCCTGAAGGGATTGCAGCCCTTGGAGGAACCCATGTCAGAGCAAAGGATCAGTAAGAAGCAACGAGAAGTAGAGGAAAAGAGTAAGAAGCAAGGAGTGATAGAGAGAAACCAATAGGCACTGACCCCAAATTCCTGCATTGCCCATCGCCTCACCGAAGGGACTGGAGGGCCTGATTGTAACCTGCAGTGACAACAAGGAGACTAGGAAGGGAGAGAAGAGGTGTTGGACTGAAGTTGATCCTGGGGAAGGGGGAGCAAAGTCACTTGATTGTTTGTCTTCTCATTTTTTCTCAATACCCAAATCAGTAATTAAAAGTTTATGTCAATTGGCAATAAATTAAATTAAGTGAAATTCTCTGAGTCAAGACTGTTTTGCCCATGACAAGTGATGGTGAACACTTATGAAGTTCTTTCATGGGATACCTTAGAGATTATAAGTGATTTACAGGAACATAGAATAATTTAGGATAATAAGTTCCAAGATTTATTCTGGGACACCTATCTCTCTCACAAGCAAAGTAAAATATCGGGAAGATGTCTATTTGTCAAGCTAGTGGAGGAAAGCATATCATTTTGTTTTTTCTGTGGAATCTTGAACCAAAGAGGAAAGGGAACTCTTCTGTATGAATGGCTTCCGTCACTGTAGGAGATGTTCTAATATTGTAGGGTGGGGCTAGGTAGAATTGTCAGGAGGGCATTAAAGAAATAGAGAAAAATGAAAAAAAAATGGAATGAACATTCATTTAGCATAAAAATCAAGATGCCAATAACAAAATCAAGATACCATGAGATAGAAGAAATTCTTTAATTGTTTATGTTAGAAGTTGTTAGGCATGTTAGTAGCGTGAGGAATAAAAAGAGAGTTTGAACTGCTAGTTTATGAGCACAGATTTGATCTAGTTGGTATTACTGAGGTTAGAGGAGGGAGATGGAACGATTTCAGCAGCTGGAATGTAAAAGGATAAAGGGGACAGGAAGATGTCACAATGTCTGTGTGGCCAATGGAGTTGAATAAGCATTTTTAAATGTATAGTCAAACACAGTAAGTGTTATAGCAAGAAATGGAGCTCCAACTATTATTATCTATTCCATTCTATTCTATCATCTATTCTGTTATAGTATTATCTATACCTATTATCTATCTCCAGCTAGTATTATCTGTTACTAGGCGAGGTGGACAAATTGCCAGTATTAATGCTAAGAAGGTAGAAATGCTCAATGATATATCTTTTCTATGGTTGAAAAGAGGCTGGCTTGATTTATTTATACCATGATGATGAAAGAAATCCTATTCCAAGAATATTTCAGAAATATGTGAAAGGACCTAAAATTAAACATTTTAAAATTATCTAGCAAAGGTAATTTGCCTCCAGGAGTTCTGAAGGAGCAGATTGAATGGTTTTTCAAATAAATCTGTAAATTGTCAGGAAATTCACGAGACTTAGAAGCAAACTAGAATGCTAATATTTAAAAAGGTTGAACAAGAGGACGGAGGACTTTGTCATGTTGATACTGATCAAGGACAGAATGAGGTCCAAGACTTTACAAGTAGTTAATAAAATTAATGCCAATCAGCATGTGTCAAGCAGATGAAAGACTTTATCAAACTGATAGTTTGAAACAATAAGTTTGGATATGATAGAAATCATAGTGTTGATATATTTTTGTAAATGATTTAATTTTACACAGGCTTAATTAACGGAATATTAGAAGCTTGATCCCAATAGATTGACTTAGTCCTCCTGAAATAAATGCATGCAGTCTTAGTACAGCAGTAACACAATTTAAGCAACTCAGACAACACCTGGAGCTTCAGGGGCCTTCTGACATGGAAGTAGCTCAGCCAGCAGCTGAACAGGAGATATGAAAGAGATGTGTAACTTTAGACAAAAAAAACCTATGTCTCTGTATCAGTAAACTAAGCAGTACCAGCCTTGGGCTCTGGATTGTAATTGCCCATACTATTAAACTGCCACCAGGGAATAGAGACTACGATATAGCTACACACATTCCCCAACAGTGGAAGTGCATCATGTGACTGTCATTTCTAGAAACTATCCTGATGAATATACCTCTTAGCAGCTGCAACACCAGATTTACCTCAGGTAGAAGCACGTGTTGTCAAGATCTCAAAAGGGGGATTAAATAGTTACTCAAATTCATAATGCTGAGCAGTCTGAGGGCCTGAGAGGTTTGTTTAGCTCTGCTGTTCCTGCCTGTCTGCCAGCCACTGCTACTGTGACACAGCAAGGACAGCACACCAGCATAAAGTTATTAAGCAGAGTCTTCCATCTCTACAGCAGCTCCAAGCAGTGAAACAACTGGGGGTGGTGTCCCTTAGAGTTTTCTCAAAGTCCTTATTGTGCCAGCACGTATCTTTTGCCATGTTGTAGTCTAGCACTATTTTGTTTTTACCCTTCTCTCTGAACTGCTTACCACTTCCAGTTAAGCTAGGTAATCATGGTCAGGCATGAGAGACAGTATGAGCCCTTGTGTTGAAATCATACTCAGTAGCACACTCCTGTTATGAGTTTAGAAGTATACTCAAGTGCTTCTCTGGCCAAGTTGTTTCTCTCACATGAGGATCTTTCCTCATGCAGGTCATCGTTTCTGCCTTAAGCTGGTGACTACTGGGTGCTCTGTGTCGGCCATGTGTTTGTCATGCACAGCTGATAAGAGATAATAAGGCAAGGACACAGCTGGGAAAAACAAGACATTTTAATAAAGAGTTAATAGCCAGCACTTGCTTTCGTATCAATATATTACATTTGGGTCTTGATTTTGGCACTCAAGTCCAATTTCCCTCATTTATCAAAGACTTATGATGCAATAGAGAATTTTTTGAGTGAATGAAAAGGGTGTACAACAGAAGTTTGAAGACAATCAACCTGACCATACACAGTGCTTTTTGGTAGGAATCAATGACCTGATTCTGGAGCAAGACCTGGATGTCTGAATATATATACAGGAAGTTTCTCAACTAGATAATGGCCCAAGCCTACATAATTGATTGATGGATATAAAATGGTCTACTGAAGGCAATTCCTGTTCTGCAACCACATTAACTGTCAAAGATAGACTTTGCTATTATATGTGGATAAAGAAATCAGAATTATTATCTTCCTCTGGTAAATTATTTCTTCTGGTAAATTGTGTACCCTCATTCTGGCATAATCAGTTCTAATCAGTTCATAATCAGTTGTCGGGATAAACATTCAAGGGACAGTGTCCTCTACAAACTTGAAAACTTCTTTTTCGGCATCAGTCGGAGTCAGATGAGGTGCAGCTGACAAGGAGTCCAGGAGTGCCTTTGTTTCATTTGGATAGACTGGAATCTGCTTTGATCAGCTTGTTTTCCTAAAGATCACAGTCTGGCATCCAGACTGGTCTGTGATATAGATGGGAAGATGTTTGGTACTTATTACACCAGCAATGAAGACAATCTGCCATGGAAAGATCCTAAGCATTTGTTATTTTGTTGCTGCTGCTTTTGTCTCCTGTTGGCATTATTGCATGTAGACAATTATAGTGTCAGCAGTTTTGGTGTTATTCCTATCATCTACTGACTGTTGCACGACTGTGACTTGTTGTCGAAAAAGAAGTTGTAGAGTATCCTTCATGATGAGGTTGACAGTGGGATGAGCGTCACCTTTCATTGTCTACCTGTGCTCTTCACTTATCAAGCTGATAGGTCAGTGGCATCATGCAATGATATGAGCTAATTCTGGTACCAGAAGCTACATAGCCATGCTGCATGGAGCACTAATTTACTCTCAAGCAAAACTGTTCAGGATATATATTCCCTGGAGTATTTTCATGGTCACTGTATTCCAAACATCATCATCGTTTAGATGGCACTTATGGTCCTAGATGCATTGTATTGCATTTGGCAGTATTAAAATTCACTTACCAAGCAGTCTTGATTGTACTGTACTGCTGAATTGCACACATTATTTTTACTTCTCCAGCAATTTTTGTATCATCTGCAAATTTTACTAGCAATTATTTTATATTTTATTCCAGATCCAGAATTATCACTAGAATATTAAAACAGAAGTGATTCAAGAAGAGATACCTATGAGATGCCCATTAGAAAGCAAAAATCCATTCAATGCTAGAATAAGCATAAATTCATATTCATGTGTATTTTGAGATCTGTTGTACCAGTTTTTAGTCTTTAAAATATTAGCCACATTCACTTTGTACAATGCCAACTTTTATTATTAACATATCATGTGGGACTAAATTAGTTGCATTACAGACAAATATTTTGGTAAGTTTTAAACCTGGAATACTGTTTGGTAGAAGACAGCCTTTTGGGCTAAGCAGGTATTTTAACTTTAACCAATTCATGAAGCCACTGTCTTCTGCAGAGAGTAGTACAACCTCAATGAAATAAGAGATAAAGGTTCTCTAATCTTGGTCAAGCCTAGCTCTCTTCTTTCAGACCTTCTTCGATGCTCCCACGGTCTTCTGGTTGTGCCATTATCCCCATCACGAGTAAAGTGGGAAATCCTTAGTACAGCGTCACTCGCACCTAGTAGCCTGACTCACCTCCTGGCACAGAAGTAAGTGACATAGAACAGTGCAGCCTTTTTTAAGGTTATGGGCAAAGGAACTTGAATATTTCATCCTACCTCTAAGGAGGCATACATACATTGTATGAGCCAAAGTGCTGGGGACTTGGAGTAGGGTAGAAACTGGGACCCTGTTGGCTATGCTGTGGTATTCTTCTCAGGGGATGGAAGGGTCCAGAAGGGCTGCTGCACCCTGATGTGTTTTTATCGAGGTAAATATATTAATGTCTCTAACTAGCTTTACTTTAAAAATCATCAGCTAGAGAAATGAAAGAAAATTAATATTCATTATTCAGCAAAAGTAAAAATAAGTTCAAGGTTGTAATCACTTTCCTCAAATTTCTTCTAATCTAAACATAGAAACATGCTTGTTAATACTTTGTTTTCAATGATCATATTTCTTCTATTTTGGAACTGCTATATAGATCAAATAGTTGAACTAGTGCAATATGTCTTAGAACAGAAAAAAGCTATTTTAAAATTGCTTCTATATCAAGTTATTTTAATATTGATAAACTTCTCATAAAAGGCATGCATGCCATGTAAAGTGTTTTCCCAGTATGGTTTAGTTACTTTATAAGGCAAACTTGTAATCACGTAAAAAGGCCGATTTGAAAACTGTTTTCCAAGAAAATGTGTTTTTTAGTCTTAATTACAATCATAATCAACCATCCTTGATTTGAGGATTGATGGTGCAATAAACCAAATTTCTACACAATTATTAATTTTGCTGCTTAATAAAGCCTGATTTCTGTCCATTGTTCTGTGACCTTTATCTGTTCTTTTCAATATTTTCCCCCTCCTTTTCTTCTATTTTAGCTTCATTTTCTTTTGCTGATACGATCCATGCCATATCAGTGTTCTGCAGTGTCTGTGGGTAGATTGTTGGGATTTTGCTGCCTATAGATTTTTCTCTTCTTTTATTTACACAAACACATTTTTAATTCTTCTAGTTTCTGACTATACCTTCTTCAGAGTTGACAGTTGCCGCATGTGTCACTATTATCCATTCAATTACCTTCCAAAGTCTGATCTTTGATTTCAGCCTGACCACTAATTTTCCAGGCTAATACTTTTGTTAGCTCTGTTATTGCTGTACTTCTTTTGCTTCTTCTAGGTTGGAGTCTTCTGACACTTTCAATGCTTTTTTTGATTTCTTTTCTTCTCTAATCTTCTCCAGAATGACTTTCAACAAGATCTGGCACAAATATGATACAAAAAAAATTATTTTGTATTTACATTTTCTTTCTGTGAGAAAGTATGTTGATTTTGACTAGTCATCAGATTACTGTGCGGTTTTCTGTATGCTTGTACATAGCAATCAGGGAAGTGATAGCAAATGAACACAAAATATGGTACGCATGGAAGGCATTAGATTTCTTTGCATTTTCCCAGTCATTTGATTCTTTTTCCCACTTACAGCAATGTAAAATTTCCTCTGCTACTGCACACTGCTAATACCTACTCTATTTCCCTGAGATCGGTTTTACTTGCTGTACATGTGGGGTTATGTTAGAAATCTGTTGTTTCACAAACCTTTCTGATGTTTTAATAGCATGTTTAGCACAAGTCACTCTCTCTCTTATGGCCATGGTGTTTAGCATGAATTTCTATGAATGTCACATATGCAAAGCTGTTCTTTCTTCTCCTGTCAGTCTGACCTCCAAACACTCCAGTTTTTCTAGAGAGGTTACAAGAATCTCCAGCCTTGCGTGTTTTTCTAACAGATACCATACTTCCTTGGCATCTGTCTTGAACTGTGCTGGCTCATTCAGTGGCAAGCATAAAATACCATTTTGATATGGAGAGACACTCCATACAATTTAATCAAAAGCAGATTCAAGCATCAAAATATACAGTGGATTGAAAAATGCAAGGCGTAAAAGAAAAAAAACTGTATAAAGACCCCCAAAAGCATCTTATACCCAGTTTTTATCCTTTTTTTGTGCAAGCTATCCCAAATGTAAAATTCTAATAAGGTAGCGAATAGAATTATATCCCACTCGTATTACTCCCTTTTATCATTTGTTAGCAGAGCAGTGTTGCCACATGATTGGCTTTTTTCTGTGTACTAGATTAAAGATACGTCTTTCATATCTGAAAACTATATTACCTACATACATTCTGTATGAAACTGAGTATTTATGAAATAATATTAGCTTAAGTGTCTGGTTTTGTGTAATTAGTGTCATCAAACATTCCAAATGAGCATGTTACTCCAGTGTAACTCTACTAATGAATCTGTATTATGAGTTTAAACTTTCACTATGAAAAAACAAACTTATTAAAGCAAGTGCAGCTTTTTCTTGGGGAAGAAAGAAGTGGAGTCTGATTTATTTCCTTAGCTGAACAGAAAGTAGTTTGGAAATTAATTGTATTGCATTATCAAGTTATTTCAGCTTTGAATCTTTGTTTTACATGAGAAATAAAGAAGGCAAAAAGACAGATAAAGATTTAGCAACAAACAGTTGTCAAAAACTGTCCCATCATTTTGAAAATAACTACTTTGTTTTGAAGTTTATGATCAATACTTTGTCATATATCTTGCAGTGGAAAAAATATTATCCCACAACAAACCTCTCTTCCATTGACATTATCTCTTAATTATATCAGAACAAGAAGGAAGGTGGATTAGCAGACACATTTGAAGTGACTGAGTTCTAGATAAATGAAAGCTATTAGTTTGTTTCAGAAATAATTGTGTGTCAAGGACAGAAGAATTTGTAGCAGTCTGTCATCAATCCTTTGTCTCAGAATCAATAAAAATATGGAGCTAGAACCTGTATAATGAACTGTTAGAGGCAGTCGTGAACTGAAGAGCCACAGTAACAGGAAGCAGGAATTGAATCTGAGATCTCTGGATCTAAAGCTTGAACTAAACATATCTGCATGGGCATGTGATTAAGATCTTGGTTTGAATGTTCCACCTTGGCATGCCAGGAAATGCTCCAGATATGTGCACATGGTAGTAATTTTGGTAGTACTTAGATCCCCTTTTAACCTCCTGACATGTACAAAATAAGTTGGAGGCATGCCAAGCACTGCTGTCACCACAGCAAGGCCTAAGCAAGGCTGGTGCAGTAAAGTTTACTATCTCAAATATCTTTCTCAGTTTATAAATTATTTTGTTTTAATATGAAGACTTTATATTGATGTTTAATGATCAGACTTCTTTTCTGACTATGTCCAGGAGATCCCAAACTATGAGAAGTGTCTGCTGGCCTCTGGGAGATATTTCATTATCCTTGGAACAGCTTCCAGAAGAGTCCTGCACCTGCTGGCCAGCATCTGGAAGCTGAAAGTTAGTTTAGAGATTATGAACAATGAACTACCGTGAGCTATTAGCTGCCTTCTCTTGAAGACCTGTAAAGAGAAGGTTTTTAGGTGGAGCAGAAGCCTGATTAACATTGTCATTTATGCACTAGCATATTGGCTAGCAATGGATCTACCATTTCTGAGTGCAGAAGAAGAGTGGCTATTCTCTAGACACTGCCAAACCCAACTGGAGGTTAATAAAGCATCACAGTTGCTTTATGATTGTTGTAGAAGTCTCCAGAGCTGTAACTGACTTACTATACCTTGTCTGTTCCTGTTTGTTATAATAGCAGAGTTCCAGACATTGAATTATCCAGTTGTACCAGAGCAGTTGATAGCAGCCATTTGCCAAGTAATTCTCTACTGAGCAGTTTTCCAGAACAGGCAAACAGGAGGTGATATTTTTCCCTGAGTTGCACCTGAGTATTTCCCAGCTGGCATGCTGAATTTCCTGCATGATTTGATCTGCTGCTCTCTTCTTTGCTCTCCTCTGCATGAACATTGGGTGTCTTGATATGCTGGGTAATTGGCTGTGGTGTTGTAAAGGAACAAACAAGAGTAAATAGGAAGTATCCACAGAGAATATTTTACCACTGAAGTGCTGCTGCTGTCCCAGCGTCTGGATCTGATGCAATGCAAGCTATTTTTCCCAAACTCTTCCCAGATATATTGGGCAATATTAACAGCTTTTAGTACCCAATCAGACACAAAAAAAAAAAACCCTCCTCATGCTAGAGAGAGGTGTCTGTCTCTCTGCTAGTATCTGTTTCTCCCATTAGACATAAATATTTGAATAAGTACTGAAAGTTCTCTTTTGTGGAATCTGGTCTTCCCTGGAGTAGGAAGAAGCAAAAAGAAAGGTGGATTTCTTGTGAAAGAAGAGAGTCTGATATGAATAATTTCTTGCAGATAATCCAGTAGCCCAATCCAGCAGCAAATGAAATCACTTCCAGCAATCAAATTACACCAACCAGGTAGGAACCACTAAAAAGAGAGAAGTTAAAGTGTACCATGCTATATAGCAAACGAACATTTCTCACTGTGGAAAGTACTGGGCTGGATTTAAATTCATTCTTGAGAATTTAATACATCCGTGGGTGGAAACTTGAATGACTCTGGAAGGACCATTACCAAAAAATCAGTGTAAGTCATTGCTAATTGCAGGGTATTTCACACAGTGTAGCTATTAGGTCTCTCACATTTCCATCTGTTGTTTGTTTAATGTGGCCTGTTGTGTTTGTGCTAAGAGATTAGCAGGTTAACTAGAATGTTAATGTGAGTTGTAGCAGAGCCCAGAGAAAAAGGTGGAAGCTGAGTGTGTGAATGTTAGAAGGAAAATTTACAAAATGTATACAAAATTTACAAATGCTGAAGGAAGCATCCATTGCCTGTGGCTTGCAAAGCGCGCTGAGTAGGCAAGGAATACACAGGCATCCCTCATCCACAGAAAGGGGGCTGGGCAGCTAGCCATTTCATTTTCCATTGCCATCTACCTGCCAAACTCTCCTTCCCTGCCTTTTCAGAGAAAACATGCTGTGTGGAAACATCCTGCTGACATACAATAGCAATAGCCCAACACATCCTTCCCTGATTTTCTGTTTTGTCCTTTTGTAACTGTGTTTTTTTTTTAATCTGAGGACAAAGAGAAGCCCCAGAACAGACTAACCCCAAATATTATTTGTAGTTGGCAGCTGCAGTGGGCTCATGGAGAAGTGGAGAAAGGACATGGACTATTGATAGAACCACAGAAAAGGGTAATTGCTACTTAGCAATAGTGATTCATGTATATGCTGCCTTCTTTTTGAGTAAATCCTGTGAGATAAGTTTTTTATTTTTATTTTTATTTCTAACCTACCCATCCAAATTGCATTTTTTCACAGCTATGTGGTTCATTCCGGGGGCAGTGATATCTCAGCTGTGATTTATCAAGGCATATAAGTTCTTCAAAGCTGTAAACAGAATGTGAACTAATTGATGTAAATTTCCAGAAGAAAGTAAAGGAACTACAGGGAATGCATTTTGTGACAAGGTGGAATCACAATGCTGCTTTGATTTAGGTCTGTGACTTCACCAGAGTTGTCTTTGATTTTGGGGAATGTGGCCATATAAAATTCTAGTTTACCATTCCTTAGCTGTGATCATCTACTTTCTTTGATGAAAATTTTCAAACAGAAGAATGTAATTCCCCCTTTTTTAGTGCACTTTTAATCAAAACAGTAGCTTCTTCCTTTTCCTCGGTTATTTCTCTGCCTTCATCTGGAAAGAAGTATCAGATAGTATTGGCCAATAACTTATTTTGAAAGTGTTTTTCAGGGATGCAGTATGGGAAACTTTTCAGAGTACAAGCTAAGCATTGCATTTCTAGATACAGATTTTGTTTCTTTAGAAGAAAGGTAAAGAGTGAAGACATATATAAAGTCTGTAAGAGATGACAGAACAAGGTCAGGAGCGTAAAGAATTATGAGAACAATAAGAATCAATTGTTTGTGACTTTTACAGAATTACAGGATTATGAAAAGGTCTTGAGATCTATTTTATTGTCCTCAACTATGTTTGTTACTTTGTAAAGAAGTTTGTCCAATATATTTTAAAGACAGCAAAGGATGAAGACACCACCATATTCTCTCTTACATTAGAATATTTTTCTTAATGTTTGTCTTAACTCTGTCTGTCAGGTATCAGTCTCATTACAATTGTAGTTCCTTCTTTTATATTACATCCTCAGTGGTTCTGAGGAACAGTGTATTTGCTAGCTTGTTTTTGTTAGCTGTCTGTGAACTTGATGATTATCTACTCTCTCTTCTCTTCTTCTTTGTAACCAACCCTATTAAGTCCTCCTTTTGTCACAAGTCATGTTTTGTAGCTCCCAGACCTTTGCTTTTCATAGCAGAGGATTTCAGCTGAGGCCTTGCAGAGGCTGAGGAGAATGGAAGGTATATGGCCCACAGCCTGCAGGCTCTAGTGGTGTTTACACAGACACACACACAGAATTACTGAGGTTGGAAAGGACCTCTGGAAATCATCTAGTCCAACCCCCCTGCTCAATCAGGGTCACCTAGAGCACGTTGCCTCTTGTCCTATTGCTGGGCACCACTAAGAGTCTGGCTCCATCCTCCTTTCACCCTCCCTTCAGATACTTATACACACTGATAAATTCCCTGGCCTCCCAGGGCTGAGTAGAGGGATAGGATCACCTCCCTTGACTTGCTGGCAATGCTTTACTCCAAGGATACCTTGCAGGCTGACCAGGACTCCCAGGTCCTTATCCGTAGAGCTGCTTTCCAGCAGGTCAGCCCCCAGCCTGTCCTCGTGCATGGGGTTATTCCTCCATACGTGCAGGACCCTGCACTTCCCTGTACTGAACTTCAGGAGGTTCCTCTTCACCCATTTCTCCAGCCTGTTGAATGGCAGCACAGCCCTCTGGTGTATCAGCCACTCTTCCCAGTTCTGTATCATCAGCAAACTTGCTGGGGGTGCACTCTGCCCCTTCATCCAGGTCACTGATGAATAAGTTGAACAAGACTGGATGCAGCCTTGACCTCTGGGGGACATCACTAGCTAGAGGCCTCCAACTAGACTTCGTGCCACTGATCACAACCCTCGGAGCTCTGCCATTCAGACATTTCTCAATACACTTCACTGTCCACTCATCTAGCCAGCACTTCTTGAACTTGCCTGTGAGGATGTTATAGGAAACAGTGTCAAAAGCCTTACATGACCCTGCGTGGAGTCTGCGTTTTCCAAAGCAAACAGATGCTGTTTGATTCATGCTCAGCAAGTCCTACACTCTAATCCAGGAGAGATTTTCTTTCTAATTGTGCAGATAATCTTGATTATGCAAAATTATATTTATGTTATGCTTGTGATATTTGTGATAGAGATTCCTGTATATCTCATGTTCATTTGGGTTTCATTGGGTTGGGGATGGACTCGCACTTCTAGACTGCAACTTCTATCTTAGTCAGTACCCAAAGATGTGATTTATGAAGAAGTTTCTTATTCCTATAGCAGTAAGAGAAAATGTATCCTTACGCTTTTGGTTTGGTACCTATCATCATCCAATAAATACCCTTTTCCTTCTCCAGTCCTTTCCACGCCAAATACATGCTTCCCTGCAGGTCTAAAGCAGAACTTAAGTGGAATCATCCTCCTTAGGGGAATCTTTCTTATGGCTTCATGCAAATCTTCCATGCATGATGACTGCTGCTGCAACCACGCTGGGAATTACCCACTGCAGTGATGTCTGCAGGCTCTTCATTAGGCTTCATTCTTATATTCAGTGCTGTCAGGTTCACAGAAGTGGTAAAAATGGAAACCTGTTGTGCTCATGAGGGTAGCATTATCTCTGTAATCAGTTCTGCTTGCATGCAAAACTGAACGTTCCTGATTTAGATCTGCTATTTAATGAAGATGTGTTTCCAAGAAATGCAACAGTTAGTGATTCAATGGATAGTGAGGCAATTTTTTCCCATAAGAACTAATGTAAAAAGGGAGGATACATGTGGAGATTTGAGAAATACATGCATTTTAGGTACGTAGGAGCAGACTACAACCTGAGATTTTTGCCATTTATATCCTGAGAACACTGCCCCCAAAAATGAAATCTCAGCAGTGCAAATGCAGAAAAAAGGCAAAAGGGATACTGCTGCGTAGCCACACACAGGTGGTCTGCACAGTTGTGTCTTACACAGCACTTTACTGAAATATTAAAAATACTGTACTTTAGGCTACTATATCTGTATTCTTACATTTATTTTAACTTAGAGTCCACAAGTGATGGAAGGATGAAGGACATAAAAACAGAGTAATAATAGTGCTTAGCAGAGTAGGGTATTAAATGATCTACAGAGGATCTCTGTAACGAGAGATAGAGAAGAGATGGATAACCAGGTGTTACTGAAGTAGTCAAGCCCCATGTCTTGTTAAAACTTTCTCTTGGCATCATATCCTGCTTTCACTGCTGCCCAGTGGTTTAATTGGTTCTGAAATGGTATCAAAGATGTGTTGGCTTCTCTTAGCTGTACTGAAATCATGCTCAGTTCTATATTCTTTAAAAAAATGCATAAAGGACCATGGATTCTGTCTTTATGGAGATGTCTTTATTTCTCTCCTAATTATTGTAACATATTGGCTAGGAAAGTAAAGAGAGATGAAAGCTTAGATCTCCAAATTTATGTGGTGGTCATAGGCATAAAATGGGAATGATTTGGAAAAGCGTTATGGACAGCTAGAGAGTGGAGTGATGACTAAGACTGAGCAGATGTAGGGATTTTTTTTTTTTTCCCCTGCAGGCTGTACAGAATGATTGCAGGAGATCTGAATCTGCAATACAATTCTGGCCTGATCTGTCTGGGTGATATGGCAGATCATGCGCTGGATTCTCTAGTCCACGTCCTCTGCCTTGCTACAGTGTCCACACTAAAAATCAGATTCAACCACTAGCGATTTTGTGTGGACCCAAGATACCATAAAGCACATTCATGAACCCAGTATCACACTAAACTTCTTGTGCAGTTATGTCCAAGATAAACTCTGGTTTTACTGTGATTTAGACTTCAGAGAAATAGAGTCGTGTGTTCTGACTTTTAGAGGTCCATCCTGATTCAAATACTCATGTAGAGCACCAATGTAAGATTTTTGGCTGGCATACGTAGTTTAAATTCCCTCCCTCCTGTAACCCTGCTACAGTGGCTACAGGATTGTCTTGTCTTGCATTCCTGGATTGGATTTTTCTGTCTCTCAGTTCTGGATTTGAAGAAAATAGCTACTACTTTTAGAGGAATGCCATCAGCCTTGTGTTAAAAGTGATATCTATACATGAGAATAAACTATTTCCAACTTCTATTCCATATTTTATTTAAAAGCTGGCCCTCCTGATCATGAGGGTTCATATAGCGCCTTATGCATTAGGAATCTCTCTTTTTTGCCTTTTCTGGATTTGACCAATAATCTCTCTTCAATTCTTTCTAGATGCAAGAAAAGTCTAAATTTTGGATTCTGACAAATGGTGACTGACAATAGAGAAAAAAGGAGTAAAAAGGTTTTAAAAGAGAAGATACATATTGTGGGAAGAGAAGATACATATTGTGGGAAGTAAGTATAAAGTTCATTACATGTTTTGGGAGGGGAGTAGAACAAAATCTGTTCTACTTGTTAAGGATAAAAAATAATGGTTTTGTACAGTGCAGTTTTAGCTATGGTATTTGTATAAAATCATGATACATTCTTCATTCATTATTAGTTGTACAAGGCAGAAGTACAACTTCTTATTGAAATAGTGATGTGTTGGGAACGCTACATTCAAAAAAATTACCTGAGAGTCTGTAAGAGGGTGGAAGAAACTGCTTATTGAGCAAATAATTGATTTACTTATAAGGTAGTAAACAATAAAGTTGTGTTAACTAGTAAAGCTATGTATATACCTCTTTCACCCTTCTCTTTTTCAATATGAACCCTAATTGTATGATTACTGGGTATAGTTAAGTGCCCATACTGGCATGGGGATCCTAACACACTGTTGCAAAGCCTACAGTCCTTATGTGATTTTGTGGGTAATATAATGTGTATATTGGACTTGTTCCAGCTTTGGACTCAGTCCAAGATGCCAAGGTCCAGTCCCTGTGTCCAGAGGGGTTCAGTAGTCCATACTTCCAGACCAAATGTTTTATAATAAATAAGTCAATTTGGGAATGGGGAGACTGGTGGGAATGAGGAGAGGTGAGGGAAATTCCAGGATTGTTTCCCCTCCCCAAAGCAGTGTATTTTAGGTATATTTTCAAAAGGGTACACTACTGCAGTATGGATTTTTTTTTCTTTGATTGTTTTTAGTAATAGTAGTACAACAAAGCATAAACTGCTTCAGTTCGTCAGCTGCAGTTCATCTTAATGTGGAACTGGTGACTGGGAGATGGATGCAAAGAGGAAAAAACATGTTGGGGCTGGTCAGGCGCAAGAAGACATTATCCACTCTGTCAGTTTTTGTGGAGAGAGATAATAATAGATCACTTGGAGTTGTTACTGCAATTCACAAACCTATGCCCAACTTCCCCACAGACAGGAGGACATGATTCCTATATTTGTTATGTGGCTTAATACAGAAGCTTTCAAGCCATTCAGTGCAGAGTCTCTGTGAAATGAGACTACATAAAAAATGATCTATATACTAAGAACAAAACTCCAGCCTGTTCCTGATACAGAAATAGTATGTAGAAAGTATCTAGACTGGACATGCTCAGATGTGTTATTCTACTTAGTGGAGCCTTGAATAATTTCCCAAAATCTGTTTGTGAGAGACCGACTTCTTTCACTTCTTTACTTGTTGCTCCAGTAATAAATGAGATGGCTTCTGTCTCTGTGGGGTAGTTTGCACCCCATTCAACATCAGCCATCCCACAGTAATCAGAAGTTGAAAATGAATCAAACTTGGAGTCAATATATGTGCTCTTCCAGTGGCGTGGTGAAAGTCTACATGAGAAGGACTTATACCGCTATAATTTTTGGACTGATAACTGATATATTTCACATACTTGCTCTATTTTATACATTTCTTGTGTTACTTGGCTTTTCTTTAAATATGTACTTGAATAGTTCATAGAAAATTAATGGATTTTGCAATGTTGTTTCAGTGGAGTCCTGAAAAATCTGTTGTGCTCTGTCACACTCAAAGTCTTGTCTACAGGTGAAGAGGCAGCTCACCTTTTATATATATACAAATGTGAAGCCCTTCCCTTGCTCCTGTGGGTTCGAAGGTTGGTGGTTTCATTCTGAGGTTATGGTGAGTTGTCAGCATCCGGAGTCCTATGCCAGGAGGAATATAATGTTCGTGTTGACGGTTTTTTATTCTTCACTCTAGAATCCACTTGGCCTCATTTTTGTGTTTGCTAGCACACTTTCACACCTTTTCTCACTCTTCACTGGTCTGCAGCTCCGTGCTTCATCCACGTTTACTGTATATGGTGCCTTTTACGTATATTAGATACAGCTACTTTTTTCTCTTTGTTACCCATAAAAATCAGTTTTGCCCAGCTGCAGGTCTGCATTTTTTTTATCTGACCATGAACAAGTTGTTCATAGCCATGGGATCTCCAGTGCTAAGCCAGTGCCTCGTCTCTTATCATCCCACAGCTTTACTTCATTATGCGACATCCTGTGTCTCCAGTTCTCAAGGCCCCTGCTGTCATACCAGCCTGTATCTCTTTACACTACATCATTATGTTAGAGTCATAAATATCTCATTCTGCATAGAATAACTGCTTGTTACTGCTATCTAAAACTGTGATTGTACCATACAAAGATAAACAAAAGTAAAACAAATTGCCACAAACACCTGGTCAATTAGTGAAATTGCTGTCACAGCTAAACAAAGTGAAGTAAAGCTGCAGGCAGGTCAAGAAAAGTTCAGGCCGAGCAAGCCTGACCAGCCTCAGTCATGAGGCCTTGCAGACTCGGTACAAAGCTTATGGCCTGTTGCTAGCAATACCATATTACAGGGCTACACAGCTACAGCTCTGCAAGCTGGTTAGGAGCTGCTTGGTAGCTTGTCTTGTAAGTCATAAGGGAATGGTTGTCTTTGAGTCAGCTAGCCTATAGTCATCAAAAAGAGGGTTCAAATGGTACTGGAGTCATAGGGAAAAATATGGGTGTAGTTTCTGAGGAAAGCTGGTTTTCCTCTGCAAGAGAAGATAGAAGGAAAGATTCCTTTTTAAAAGCAGAAAGAAAAAGTTTGTGGGAAGTGACTCCCGAAAAGCGCTGAGAAGTTCTGATTGCACAATGGCAACAGTAAAGGTCATGGTTGCTTAGGAGGACTGCTCTTCTGTGGCTCTTAACTTTGGGATGTCTTCCAAGTATTTTCACAGGTAGCAGCAGTGCAAAGGATGAGAGGTTTGATGCTATAGGCAGTTGGTGAATTAGGGTTCAAGCTTGAGCAAAGCCGACACTCTCAGATACTCTTCACCTTCTCACTTCCCAACCTGAGAGGTCACCCATCAGCTCTCATTTAGACTCAAAACCAATCACATATGCAAGGTCAATAGTTCAGTTTAAACCCTCTCACAATAGCAAGAACTGTGCTCTTCATGGCAGGAGTATTATCTCCACCTAACAATAGCAGCAATCAATTTATATCTAAAAGGCTATTTCTGTTTCTAGTTCTATTTTTGTTTTCTACTTACTTCCTTTTATCTTTCTCGCAAGAATACTCTTCAGCTTTGTAGGGAAATCAAAAAAACACACAGTATTTCCATTCCTTAAATAGTCTATCTAGACTTACAATATTCTTTTCTCCTCTCTCTCTTCCCTAAACGCTCGTAATAGTCCCAGTGGCTGATCAGGAAGATAGAGGTGACACACTAGGCTTTCCAGCAGCACTACTGTCCTATTCAGGCAGGACCTGGCAAAGCAAGTCTTTTGTTCCTCGTATACTACTGGAATTCCTGTATCACTCAGAAAGTCAATTTTCTTCCTCTTCAGTACTTTGAGATCTTATATTAAAGCATTCCAGTTTAGGAAGTTACTGCAGTCTCAGAAATTTTGGAATAATTCTGTGCTGTTTTTATCAAAAACATACTGATCAAAACTATACATTTGTCAGAGTTGTTGCCCTCCTACATGTGAGAAATATCAAAGTAGAATGTGAAGCCATTGCTAAATGCTTTACCTAGACAAGGGTAAGGAACCTAAAGGTATTTCAGATTTAGAGATTCATTGTTTCATAACAGCTTGCTGCTGAGAACTGGGGAGGTGGGAACCACAGAAACGACAACATGCTTATTGAGCGACTTCAGTAAAGTGATTTTTTTTTTTTTAATTCTACCACTGTTCTGTTGTTCACTGCAAGTATATTGAATACTTGAGAAAATTTACTTCCAAAATTCAAAATAGGAGGCAAAGGTCAATCTAAAACCATATCTTACTTAAAGGACTTGCTGTTTAAATAACAGCAAAATAGAAAATTCAGCAACAAAGCTACCAGGTTTCCAAGACGATGAATAGCGATCACAGTCTTTAAACACCATACCCTGCTGTGAAGTTCCACTCAATATTACTGGTATGGTGTCAGAACTGAACACAGTCAATAATGTGAATCTAAATGTACAAAACATGCATACTGAAGAAGAATTAACCTATAGTGGTATTGGCATACATGAACTTACACCATCTTTTTCCTTGTACCTTTCAAACTCCTACGTACCTGGAATGAAATTCTGAATTCTCTAACTGTAGGAAAGATGCATCTGTACATTTTTGTCATATTCTTATTAAGTTTAGAACCCCTTTCCCCTTGTTTCACAGACAATACACAAAACAAAGCAAATTCATTCAGAGGGCATTATGGACATTTTGCTTGATTCTGTCTCTTAAGGGTTTGTAATGAAATTATCTGTTTACCTTTCAGCTATTGGATATTACTTACTAAGACAAAGAAGTGAGTTTTAGGTCAGATTACATATATTCCCAAGGATTGTATTGCTAGAGAGAAAAGGTGCTATATCCTGTTTAGTCTGAAGGTGAGATAGAGGTATTTTTACTTAATATAGCCAAATGTCTAACTAATCAGTTGAAGAGAAGAGAAAATAGAGACTGGGACTATGACCAAGACCGTCCATGATTTAGACCATTCAACTTTACTGTAGTAACATGTGGCCAGAAAATTGATGGGACACCCGGCACATCATGTATGACTTTATAATTATATAGGGGCATTACTCATACTCATACCATGGTTCCTGTATGGCTGGAAAATAAGTTGGTTTGTGAAATAGAGTTTGCACATTAAAAACAAACAGCGAATCCCCCATCAGAAGAGGGACATTTCTCTGTTTTGCCAGTTTCTTATACTGTGTCCCGTTCAGAAATGACTTCAAGCAGCAAGAGGTTTAAATGCCTCAAGTCAACATAAACCTGTCTGAGGAAACCAGAATTTTCAGTTACTTCTCTTTGCTCAAAAAGAAGAGGAAAGGGAAAAACTAGAACTGAGGTTGAAAAGGCTGTTACAAGGAGATGTAATGTGTTCATTGTATCTGTGAAACTTTTAGAAATAATTTTTGACTAGCAGCTATGGCATAGATTGCTAAGGCACTGAACTAGATAGCTTTTAATTTCTTCTTGTCTTCGGTGTTGATTTTAGATCACCAAACACTGATTTGCAAGAAAAAAGATATAAGATAGTATTTTAAATATGATCTTTTGATTTCAGTTGTGAACTAAGAACCCAACTTCGGTTTATATATAGATAAGGTTCTTTTTATCTTAATGATATGCAGTGCAAAAAGTCCTGCAATATTTTAGACAACCAATCTAAAGCTTTGAAAATATCTTCATACACCACTGTGGCGGACAGATGAGTGAACTGTTGCCTTAAACATTTCTTGGTACATAAGGTGCAAGCAAACCATAACCCCGAACAAGCTATCTGTTCCCGGCGGAAACAGGACTGAGCTGCTGCGACCCCTGAAACGGTCTCCCTGCGACCACCTGGGACACATCGAGCCTGCGCCGAACCAGGGCACAATCGGGCAGAGACTTTGGGACCTGGACTGTAAATTATTGCTGCTTAGCACAACTTTTATAAAACTTGCTTAGCATGAGTAGCTAAATTTGCTGAAGCCTTAGGCAGTGAGAAAGGGCCCCAGAGCTGGTGCAGACTGGAAAGACAAGGGAGTTACAAGCAGTCTGCATTCCTATGCTTCACACTCCAGGAGGGAGGATGTGAAGGCTTTGAAGTGAGGCCTGCCTGGGCGCCAGGACCCTGGGAAACAAAGCCTCCCCTCACTGCTGAAACAGTGTTAATTGGGGGGGGGGGGGGGGGGGTCTGGATTATATCCTCTTCTTCAGGACCTTGGAAGATAACACCTACTGTCACTGCTGGGGCAGTGCTAATTGCTGGAACAACACCTCTTTGTGTTTGTGCCTTGAGAGATAAGGGTAGGACCCAAGGAATCAAAACACATCTGTCAGCAGAAACCGCAACAGTAAAGATAAGGGAGGAAAAACAGCCTGCCTAGGAACAACGAGGAGACCCAATAAGGAGCAGGAGACCCCAGACCTAAAAATTACTATTGGTCTGAACTACCGCGTGAGGGGTGGGAAACTTAATTTGAAAAAGCTATAATTGCCCAGGGGTTTCTTTGTTCGGGGTCCCTCTTCGGAGGCACCCAACTCGAGCTGTAACTACTGCACGCGTGTCCTTACAATTTATTTATTTAATTTGCCTTGATTTGGCTCCGAACTTTTCAGCGGGAACCTAGGGTCGGACCCTGCTCGAGTTCTAATTACTGCACGCGCATCGCTAAAATTTACACCCAGGGTGAAGAGGACCAACGGAACGTCGCTGGATCCACGGGTGGTGATATCTCTTTCTCTCTCTCTCTTTCTCTCTCTCCTCCCCTTTGCCTTTCCCCACCTTTTCTCCCCACTCCGTGGAAAATAAAGTTAAAAGGTTGTACGATATTTGACCGGTTTTAGCGTCTTAATCTCGTCCTTGGGATCGTAATGAACCCCCCCCCCCCCCCCCCGATATTGGATCGGGACAACCACCCATAACAGTTGTTTTATATTCTGAGAGGTAATTCCTTAAATAGGCCATTGTCTGTCCATATAGACCTACTCCATGTAGCGTTGAGCAGATATTCCTCTGCTAACCTGGTTATTATTAAACTTGTAAAATCTGAATATCCTAAACACTGTCATACAATGGATCATCACCTTTAACTTCCTCGTCTTTTGGGGGCCTACGAAGTGTAGGCTAAGATAGTTCAATGCTTATTTTTGTCACGTTAAAAGACCTCCCTCAGCTATTTTTTATATGGTCAGCAGAATGTTGGCTGTGTGACATATGTTGCTGGACTTAATTGGAGCAATGAAGAATTTCATCCTTTTTTCTTGCAGTTATTTGAATTGACAAAGGTCAAGGCATAATGTCTCTATCTATAACTTATTCTTGTACAAATTAGAGAACTTTGATCAGAGGTACATAGAAAGAGAAAGTTTCAGTGCTGTTGAGATGAAGGGTCTACTTGTTTCCTTTGGCAGAGGTTTTGGCATAAAAGATAAATTATTCTTTTGATTCCATTCTCTACTTTGTCCATGGTACAGAACACGTATTGTATGAATATCAATATGCAGAAAAAATGTTCTCTGCATACCAGAAGTTTATCCAAACGCTTGTTTAGAAATGCCAGTGGAAATGTAACAAGATAAGGCATTCTTCGGGAATGGATAATTCTTTGTTTCATTTTCACATCATTATATAAATATCTGAGAGAGATTTTGGAACTGTAATGTTCTAACACTATGAGGACACCCCCCACAGAGAAGGCTGATGGGAACCAGCTGTTCAGCACTACATGACCTATCAGCTTTAAAGTTGTTCAAAACCATAGCATTTCATATGTTCAAATATCTGGCAGGTTGTGGCAGTAGCACCTGTCCCATGCCGAAATTCCTTTTAACTCAGAGAGAAATGCTCAAAATTCACTTGAATTTCAGTAACATTGCCATAGGCTTTTGTCCTCAGGGTCCTGTGAGCAGTGCACATTAGCTTCTGCCTTCATCGTGCTTGGAATGGAGGTGTACTCCATACATTCAGTAATGTCACCACTCTTATTTAAAGACTCCATAATGACATCTGTTCCATGTAGAGTGAGCAAACCTTGGCAGTTGTCATCAGGGGCGTCCCCGCTGATGGGTGGGTTGTTGGGTCTGCAAGCTAGCTGATGGTGAGTTCGAGTCCACACACGTGGCTTACTTTCTTTTATCCTTCTGGGCTTAGTTCATTATCCAAAGTGTTGCTCTGGCTGTTCTGGCTTCTGGACCATTTAACTGGTTTCTTAAAGTAGCCAGTTCACCATCTTCATGATATTTATCCACTCCTAGAGAATATAAGAGAACACACTGACGACTTCATCACACTGTTCACAGAGATCAATTATCATTCATTTTCCCAGGTCTTCGGGAAAGTTATTGTTGACCATTCAGTGTATAAGTAAGATTTCCCCCCACCCCCAGGCACCTGTGTTTATGTCAGTGAGTGCATACTACCCCTTGAACATAATGGCAAGTGCAATGCAAATATGACTCTTGAGATCCTGCCATTCCTGGCTTAAGGTTGCTCACACTCCACTTTCAACAGGCTGGATTGCTTTTTTGCTTGTCTAAGACTCATCATACATTGTGTAGGACCTGAGTATGTTCCTTAACTGGATTAGATTGTCCTCTACCTTTTCTGCCTCCTTCTTCCCCACCATCAGCAAGTAGCTAAAATACAGATGCTGCAGCTAACCTCCCTGGATCAGGTTAAAATTGGTCTGATTTTGTATGTCATATGTCCTGTCAAGATAACACTTGAATATGTGAGAAAATATTCTGCTCCCCGACTTGGTGGTCCAGGCCTATCCAAGCCTTATATTTTGGCTCAGATTTAACGCTATGTAACTGGTCTTGAACAAAGCGTAAGGAAGCTAATGGAGGATATCCAAATCATGTTCTGAAGGTGCCAGTCTTTCTCTGTGGACAACAGAGGCAACTTAGGTGTTTCAGTTAAGTACCAATTGTTAGGTGGGAAGGAGTCAAGCTCTGGCGTCCTTTGAAACAAGTATCTATGAATGCATGTGGCTAGGAGAGAAGAAAATAAGGAGACTGAGTATGTATTTGCTTGAATGTTGTGATCTGACATTACATAAATTGCACAAATCCTTAGATAAAAGAGAATTGGGGGAAATTGCTGAAGTCACGCTCTAAGGAAACATCCTTTATTGTACTATTTTGCAGTCTCTCTGTACATTTTTGAGTCTACAAAATCCACAAACCCTGCAGGCTTTAAACCCCTTAATGTCACCGAATTAGGAATAATTTTGTTATCCATTATGGATGAACATGTATAATAGGAGATTTATAAAAATGAACAGTAAAAGCAAGATAAAGGCATAGAAACTACTAATTCATGACTCAAATGATGACCCAGAGAAGAGAAACTTTTAACAATACAGTCATCTGGTATACTCCCCATTAGATAGAAAGTAAATTCATGGCAGAGTGAAAGCATCAGTAAGGTAGTTGAAATCTCTCATTTCTTCTTACATAATGCTTACTGCTGCTGTTAAAATAAGGTTCTTTCTGTGCAGAGGAGAGAGACTTGCAGCAAAGCAAAACTCATTTTGTGTATGACCTTTAAAAGTCATCAGTTTCAGATGATCACATACAACGTAGTCCCCTTTTCAGGTAGTAATGAACTGTCTGCTCTAATACTTTCAGGTAAAGCGGCAGTCAAAGTTATAAATGTGGAGAAAATAAGCTCCCAGGCTTATCTTGTTGGCTTCATCTTTTAAACGCAATCAGACCTACACAACAAACCAACTTAATACAGCCCCAGAATAAAGTTATCAAGGTACCAGAAACAGAATGCCTAGCATTTTTCATTTAAATAAATGTTTGGCAAAACTTAACTTGTAAGTACATCAGAGAGTGATAAATTCTCTTTATACTTGGCACTGACTAGAGAAAAGATTTTAAATTTTAAAAGTGCTGTGCTATAGCCAGTTACTTTCTAAGAATATCAATATTAGAAAAGAATAAACTAATCCAGCATTTGTATGACTAAAGAAGAAAACTTGGTGTAAAATACAGTACAGCATGTTTTCAATTAAAGAAAACATCAGTTTTTAAACTCTTCCTGAAAATGCACAAAAAGGTATTTTGGTCTATGTCACTTTGAAGAAAACCTTGCTAATGTTGTTTGACTTGCTTTCAAAATACAGTGCACACACTAGTGTAGGGAAAACGTTTCTGCCAGTGCAGAATATTATAATGAAAAGAGTCAGTCAATAAAAGTACTGCAAGGGAAGAAAAATGATTTTAGAAAAATACGAGGTTGGGAACAAGTGCTTAAATTATTTACAGTGTTCCTGAGGGTTTAGAGAGATATATGTTTACCTATTTTCCTCCTATGTGTCTTTGCAGATAAACTGAAGTTGAATTGTTTCAGTATATCGTAATAGATTCAAGGAGCACTAAGACTAACCTATAGGATGCAAACAGGTGCACAGGATTGCAAACAATTGTTATAAACTGCTGTTACGTCTGACAGCCATAAAAGTGAGAAATCTCTAGCCAGCTCTGATTAAAGCCTTGTTAAAATAAATTTTAAAAAACTACTGTGTATTTTCTATAACCAATTATTTAATCTGCTTCATGCTATTTTATGAGGATGGTCATTTTAAGCTATTTTTTTTGTCTAAAGATGTAATTTAAAACATTACTTGCAGATCTAAACTGATAATGTGGTTCACTATACATTAAAATTTTCTGTTGCGTTAATTCATGATTTCTCATAGTTGTAAACACAAAATGATAACAGTTAATGAAACTGTTCAACATCTGTGTGTGGCCCAATACTTATCCTAACTTACTAATACTTAATATTGTCTGTGTTCAGTGTGTATGTTTAATGAAGTTGGGGTACCTAGAAAAACAGTTTCATTTCCTGTATAACCACAATTCATTAAATGATCAATAGCTAGACTGTGCATGAGGCAGGATTCCTCTGTGAAGAAAGCACAAGAGTATGTGAATAAAAAAAGCACTGAAAAGCTGGGCTGCACAGTGTTTCCTAACTATAACATTTTATGAATATTTATCCTTACACCAGGAAGAATATTAAGTCATTTTTTTTCTTTCCTTCCCTCTCACGCCTGCAAAATCTGATATCGTAGGATATTAAAAAAAAAAATGAGAGAGTGTTTGTAACAATTCATAGCTTTTTAGTTCAGTTCCTATAGCAGCAGCTGTAGATTTTATCCTCTTATAGCAGCAGTTGTAGATCTTATCCTCTTAATGGAACATTTAACTCATCTAAAAACTCATAGCACCTGACAAATGTTTACTGAAGATACCCAGGCACAGATGTGGCAGAATTCAGGTAGGAGACGATGTATTAGGGACTACTTTTGCTTAGTCTGGTAGGGCTCTCTTTGTAGCTTGAGTGAGAATTACATATGTAGCCTTTTGATTTTTTTCATTCCTAAAAGGAGGAATATATTGCTTGCTCCCCTCTTAGAATAAAAGAGAGTAATCTAAGTCTATAACAAAATTTTGTGTGAAGTTCTACTGTTATGCTTCAGTGGAAAAAGTGTGGATTTAAAATTCCTATTATTAAATTCAGTGAGTTTTCCCTGGCACCGTGTGGATGATAGATCAGAGATATCTTATCTTAATTTATCTGCTGGCACAAGGTTGAGATCCATGCAATGGTCTCCTGCAGCATTGTGTAGCCTTGGGAGAACAAGATATGTAATTAGAAACTCTGGAGGTTTTAGGTATTCTGTAAGAGTTCTAGTGTAAAAGGAATTTCTCTTACTCCAGTATTAGTCTCAGTATTATGTTTCAAGTCTCTGTTCAAGTCCTGTGCCGTTATTAGGACCACTGGCTAGGATCTGGCTAGGAGAAAAAGAAAACCCTTCACTGAAGACAGAACTCCCTACTCTTTTCTGGAGTTATTCTTACTTTTTTTCCCCCCCTTGTAAGTAAATGAATAATCTGAGGTAGAGATCAAGCATGCATTATATCAGCCTGAATGATTAGTTTGCCAGATTTAAATTAGTTGGAAGCAGGATGGTGTTTATAATGGAGTATGGTCACCATATGTACATTAAGAAAACAAAAAAATACAATATGATTACAGCATACTGCTCCATTTGAAGTGACTACTATAATCTTGGAGTTCATGTAGGAAAAAGAAGCACGAGGAACCTTCTAGATTGCTATACCAGATAACCACAGATTGTATTCCTTTTATTAAATTTCTTCATATTGACATTGTGAAGTTTATTTCTGCTGTATGAGACACAACTGTCTCCAGCAGAACCCTGTCCTGTCTCCTACCTTCCAAGCTGTTTAATTTTTTTCTTATTTTCAGCCTAAAATTATACACTGTTAATGCATACCCATTTATTCTGGTGCCTTATCCTTTATTTTAAATAGCTATTCTCACTTCCTGATATATATTCCTTGATATATTTATAGAGAGCAATCAGGTCTTCTGGAATTAGTACTTTTAAAATAGATATCACACTAATTGCTTTCTTTTTTCATGCAAATCTTATGGGTTTGAGGTCCTTCTCTAGCCTGGACTACTACTAGAGAATTTCTGTCTTTGTTTGCAGGGGTTTCACTGTTTTTCTGATCCTTTACCGTGTAGAATCAGATATTCAAGGGGATATAGGCAGAAAAAAGGGGGTATGGATATTCTGACCTGTGTAGCCTAAGGTTAGGTAGTTATCTACCTATTATTCCCATAATCTTGTGGTTTTATGATGGGTCCTTCATGAAAGCTTCCACTTTCTTTTGCCTCTATCTTTCTTTAGTATTTGAGGAAATAGTTTGTTTTTCCAAATGCTGAGCTAACTCTGAACACCTTTATTAAAACTAATTCTTTTTTTAAAAGGGAAGCAATAATGTAGGCTTCATTTCTTACAATTACAGTTTACAAAAGACATTAGATAAGTAAACAGAATCAGACAAAACACATCAAATTGTATTCCTATATATTTATTAGAATTCCTGTGTCTGCTGGATTTAATTGACTCACCCACCCTTAATTCCTTTCAAAGTCCATGATGCACTTTTCTCTGTTCCAAAAAGAAGCAGGGGACAGTTGGTACTTCGTATCACTGTTATAACTGGACAACAGCAATCCGATGACACTTTGCTAGCAGAGAGCAGAACTACACATATCAGACCTAAGGGGAATAGAAATGGAGAACAAGCTCTGGGCCAAACTGCCTCTACCACTTTGGAAACCACTTTGCAAGTGTAGCATAAAGGTCTGTCACGGCAGCTGAGGAAGGCTTGGGAGGGGGGCAGATGGTGAATGTTCCCTCTCCCCCCATGAAGTCAATAGACGCATGATGATTGTAGGTGTAACTGCTGTATATTGCCTGGATTCCTCAGCTGCATAAGGAAAGCATATCTGTCTCAATGTGGGAATGACGCTCAAAATAATATGAGAGCATCACTGCTAATAAGCAGCAACATTACAGAGGGTGTTGGAAATCAGCTTCTGCTGGAGCTCTCGGTTCAATTTACCCTCCTAATTCCTCAGGAGGATGTGTGAATAATCTCAGGTATCCAGAGAAAAAGTTCAGAAGGAAACCACAGAAGCACCAACTTGCAAGTGTCCTTTCCCCACATTATATAGGAACAGCTTAGGTAATGATGCCTGCTATTAAAAGAAAGGAGCATGAATTAACAAGACTGCTGTGATCGTATGGTTGGTAAAATTACATTTTATTAAAAACCTGTAACTAAATTGGCCACAGTTATTTCTTCTCTTTGTGAAAGCACTGTTGCCTGTACCCAGGACGATTTGTCTCCGTACTCTTTGTCAAATCTTTGCTTACTGTCTTTTGTTTTCTTTCATGTTTCTTCTAAGCCGAAGGTCAGCTGGGCATATTCGTGTTTAATGTTTCAAAGGATCAGGAGTGTGAAGAAAATTCTGAACTAACTATTGAAGTGAAAAGATGGGTCCATGACAGTACAACAAAGTCAGTAAAGGACTTTGAAAGTAAACAGCTTTCATTAATGCTTAGCATCATTGAACTGCTGACTCCTGGGCACCAAAGGATTAATCATTTTTGATTCTCACAGGAGAAACACAGATTAAGGTGTTGTTGTTGTTGTTGTTGTTGTTTTTTAAGAGGCATTTGTGGTTTACTGCCAGCACTAGCAAAAATTGCACAAGTAGACAAATTGCACCAAGATGGTATGGATGAGTAGTATACTGGCAGTGGTGAGGTATTTTAGCACCCTTGTTGTATTCGGATTCCTCCAGGACTTGCTGCCCACCAGGCACCCATGTACCATGGACATGCAGCGCCTCTGCCCAGGTAGCAGCAGTGGCAGGAACCGTACGTATCTAATGGGACCTGCAGACCTTTTCTCCTATGCTGCACTTGCCTTAGAGGGCCACCAGGAGCCAGTGTCTGTCTTACCCTGCCCTTCCATGGTATTTCATCCTGTCACTATGGCTTTCTCTGTCATCTTATTTCAAGACATTTAACTCTCTGACTTTTCTCTCATTAAAGTCAAAGACTTCATAGGTGTTGCTAGCATGACTTAACTTGAAACCTCAGATAACTGCTTTCTTATCCTTTTCTTATCTGCTTCCTTTCAATTCAAAGAACAAACAAAACAAGACATTACTAGAGGTTTTTGTTAAGATGAAGTGAAAAGTTATCTGAATTTTATTTTCCAAATTTGGGGAGTGTGTGGGGTGGGGGGGGTGGGGGAGGGAAAGACATATATATAATGAAAGAAATAGATGGGGGAAGTCTTATGCTTCACTGAGGCTGGTGCTCACATCACACTGCCTAGGGAGTGTCCCTTGTGAGAATCATAGCTGAAGTCTGTGTCAGATTTTGCCCTCAAACTGTGAGAGAATTTTAGGCACAGCTTTGACCTAAAAGTTGTGAGTTGAACTGCTGTATTTTTGTATAATTAAAGGAAATGAGCACATTTAAAGTAATGCAGGCAAAGCTTCTCACATTAAAAAAGGGCATTCTACTGTCCATTTTCT
Source organism: Dromaius novaehollandiae (assembly GCF_036370855.1). Classification (NCBI taxonomy): domain Eukaryota; kingdom Metazoa; phylum Chordata; class Aves; order Casuariiformes; family Dromaiidae; genus Dromaius; species Dromaius novaehollandiae. Next base: position 9,486 of record NW_026991443.1, on the reverse strand, counting down.
AATTTTAAAAGTATTTTTGATGTATACTGTACAACTTTGTTCATTTGTGCCTTTGGAAAAAACATAGTTGTACAGTATACATCTGAGAAAGCAGCTCAGAATTTGTCAAAACTGTTAGATACTTATTCAGACCAGAATTCCAAACCTGTAAAGTTTACCCATTTTTCATAAGACCTGAACAGTCAAGGTCTTTGCCTGTATTTCTGGAAAAAATTATACAGTGGAACTGACACAAGTGAAACAATAACATAGCAATACCTACAACATTGATGGACATTAAGAATAGTCTATAAATTAAGTATTAATTTATCTTTCCATAGCAAAAGTTTCAGATATTATGACTTTTAAAACTGACCAGCAGCAGAATGTTTAATAGCGCAAAGTAAAGAAGGCATTGGGACATGGTGCTTATTGTTTTATACTCTGTGTATTTTAAGTCTGTAGTTTTCTCATATGTTAAAGTAATCAACTCCACTTGTAATACAAATGTCAAGTACCATATATTAAGGTTAATGTAAATTTTCCCTCTTGCAACATGAAAAATATATTCTGTAAACCTGGAGAAAAGCCACCATATAATACTAAAATGTTTTCAGCAGTTAAGCAGGAAAAAGCTGTCAACAACAACAAGAGTAATGATCATTTAAGCTGCTACAAAAAGATTAGCAACAGCCCTTCCTTGACATGTGCATGTGGTTAAGAGTTAATTTTACTGTACATACTGGCAGTCATTATCCTACAAATTCCCATGCACATGAGTACTTATAAGTGGGCAAATAAGATTATTTAAGAAAAGTATGCATATATATAGGGGTTTGCAGCACTATATTTCTTTGTTCCTAGAATGTTGCATTGCTAATCTTTTTTTTAAAAAAATAGCAGAGCTTAAACATTGAATAAGCTGGAATTGTTCCTACAGTACCTCTTGATTCCTTGTTTCAAAATTTTATTGTTATTAGTCCAAATGTGCTATATTCGAAACATTTAAACTAATTAATATTCCTATTTTTAAAGCATGTTTTGCAGTGTGATTTCTCTTTCCATTTCTTTAGTGATCCAGTGACAAAAAACCATTTCTTTAGTGATCCGATGACAAAATTATCCATACAGAATAACTTAAGATTTATTGAAGTATTCCTAAAAGCAGTTCTAAAATATATACCCTATGTTTACATTCATAATCAAGATAAAAACAAAAAACAAAAAGTAGAGAGGATCTCTCCAGCATATTTTGATGGCTAGACTGCTTGCCAAAGTTGAAGAAAATCAACAGGCATGTCAGCAACTGCACCTGGTCACACCAAGTTAGAATTTGAGCCACGTTTTCTTGTTGCCTAATAACTGAACTTTGAAGTCGCTCTCTTTCAGGCTAAAGTGGCTTTCTGACAGGAAATAACAAGAGGCTGCCCAGGAAGATCTAATAGGATATTGATAAGGGCACTCCACTAGGGTGAATCTCAAGCTTATGCCTAAATCTGATCAGGGGTATGCATCTGAGTTACACCCCTTTCTAAATGAGGGTCCTGTTCACTGAGTTGTCAGTTATTCTGAGGTTCCCTCCAGCTGTTTCTGTCTGATCAGCAATTCCAGCCTAGACTTGAGAAACCTCTCCCATCAGAAATGTTGCTGAAAACAGCTCATTCCTAAAATGTATACATCAGTTTCAGCAAATTACCAGAATACACTTGGTCAAAAAAGTCCCAATCACCTTCACTTAGGAGAACAAGAAAGCAGCAGACATGCCATTTGTCCACAGTGAATTTGTCAAACTGTAAGAAAGGTCAGAATAGCACTGTCAGAGTCCAATAGTCTTTGACCAGGTTCTTTTAGATATTCCACGCATGGCAGGTTTAATATTTAATACCAAATTTACTTACTTTAAGATATCTGACATTACACAGGATTTTGATTTAGCAGAATGATACAGCAATGTACTTAAATCACAATACAAATACAAATTGCACTTAGCAAAGTATAGCAATTGCAATATATAGTTGAATCAAAACACAGAAGTGATTCTCATTACTTGTCTCTCTAATATGCTCATTGTCATGATGCTTGGCATCCCCAGTCACCAGGAAGGTGATTTCAGTGAGGGCTGAACCAGCTCCAGCCCGCTGTTCTCTTCAAAGTTCTGTTGTTCAGTTTTTATACTCTGTGTTGGGCTGAGCCACATATACATCCCCTCCTGCACTAAATGCTGGTTTGATGGACTCAGGAGGACATTTACACTTTTTCATTAACTCAGAGACAAACATTGACACAACCAATTGATTCACTCAACTGATACAGTCAGCTGATCCACTCAACTGATAAAGCCAGTTGATCCATCCAACTGATACAGTTTTTTATTTAAAACAGAGGCAACTCTCTGGTCTCCACTGTGTTGAGCCAAGTTCAGTTTCCTTTGCAACAGCTGTGGTCAGTCACTCCCTGTACTCTTCCCTGAGCTTCACAAGTGCATCACCCTCGCCTATCTCCCCTGAGCCTTCTTTCACTGTAGGAGTTTATTGATAAGTCACAGGCATCCACTTGTCCTTTTAAGCAGGGACCATCTAGTCCAGCTATCTGAAACAGAGTATCATGTATAGTGTACAAGCTTACTTGTGTTCTCTCATTTTGCTTTAAGAGTTGGCTAGAAGTCATTAAAAGCTTGGAAAATGCTGAAAAACTTTATGCAAGTTAGTATTGAAGTTACTGAAAGTTTGAATGAGTTAAAAAAAAAAAAAAACCCCACCAACAATTGGACAAAATCTTGGGGGGGGCGGGGGGGGGGAAGTGCATTAAGAGCTACTTTACACAAAGGTTCTGGCCTTTTCATATGTCCCAGTATGAAAATCACCAGATGTGGGGAGGGCCTGCTGGGGCCATGTGATTTTTTTGTTCTTATACACTTCATCTGCTATGCATCTGCTATGGGTCAGAGGCATGAGACTTGATTAGATTTGGTCTGATACAGCAAAGCCATTATTTCATTCATTTTTGCCATTAAACAGAGCTCTCAGGATGGTAATATCATATCGGTCTTTATAAATCATTAATTTTTACCTTTTGAAAAAATTAGGAAATATAACCTACACAATGTAAAGGCAGACAGTATTCTACATGCAGCTATAAGCAGTACTGTACACTCCAAACACTGTCCACTGCACGGTATGTATCAGATTTCAAACTGATGTGTAAATGAAATAAGTGGCCATAAACTGTAATGACTGGAAAAGCTGATCTTTCCAAGAGACTAGGGTGGCAAAGCATAACATTCTGAGAAGATCCCACCGTCAACATTGGAGGGCAATATGTGAGTTTCTCCGATTAACTCCTTTGCTTCAATGGGAAGGGTCATAAGTCCTCTATCTCAGCTCTTCAGTTTGCTAGCAGCTTAAGGGCAGAACCAGAGCTGTCGGTATGAGACCACCTACAGGCACGGTAAGTCACATCCACTTTCTTAACCTACAAACTGTGATTTAATGCAGTTTGAGGAAAAGCACAACATGTCTTACTGCAAAGCTGGATGGATTCTGCCTAGTGTAGATGCTTGCATATTTGATTTCACTAGTCTGGATGACCTGTCTGCCTTCAAAAAGGGTCAGAAAAGGAACTATTATTGGAATCCTTGGTATGGTCTCCTATTGTTCTTTGTGCTGAGATGTGTTTTAATGAGCTTTTCAAAGTGGAGTCAAAATAGGATCCAAAATAAGATAGCTTCATATAAACATTTACCCGAAGCACTGAAGTGTGAAGGAAACATCTGCTATAAGAAAGCAAAAGGTGGGTAAGTTTGAGTATACTAAAGGCAGAATCTGGTAAGCTTCATGTAGTAGACTTCATCGCCTAGATTTCAGCAGAGGAAACAAAACTTCTTTACCATGGAATTGTAAGTGATCCTAAAGGCTTGACTTAGTTGCTCATTTGGAAACAGAAAAATTCTTGAATACTTTAAGGGCTGAAAGTTCTGACAGGTCTGAAGTACTTTGATCTGAAGGGAATGACTATCTTTTTACATCTTTTAGCGTCAAATTAAAAATCCATTCAAGTGGAGAAAGTTGCCACTGAGAAGTTCAAGCTAGTGGACATTGCATAAATATTCCTGCCATTAATTTGCTCTGTGACTGCACAGAGGTGTGTGCATGCCAGCCACTCAGGGTTTATTCGAGAGGCCATTGTGGCTCCCCCGCTACCAGTAAACAGGTAGCTAATTTAAATCCAGCTCAGTATGACCACAGGAGTTGTAATTACTATGTGTGATATAGGGTTTATAGTTTCACTCTTCCAATTTCTGCTTCTTTAGGGGAATTATGCTACCTCTATTCTGCCCTTCATGTCATAAGAGCAAAGGCTGTATTTGTCTTATTTGTATTTGTCTGTGAGCCTTTTAATGGAAGATAGAAAGTTACATCCATAACCACATTCTATGATTGACTTGGTCTTATTTCTATACTTTGTGATTTAAATAAATAGTTTACAGTAAATGTTAGTGTAGAAAAATAGATTTAAGGCATGCCATGAGCCATACAAAAGCCAGGCACAATTGTAGATAAGGTACCTTTGAGACTGCAGTCTTAGGAAAAAACATTGAATACTTCATCTTTTTAGCTGAGTGTAGAGGCAGGTACTATTTTAATAGCCATATTCTTTAAGAATGAAGATTCTAGTCTTTTCGTTGTATTGACAAAAGGAGTTTGAAGGATTTGTGAAGTAAAGTAGGTCAGATATAGTTACCAGTTTCTCATTTTTATCTGTAGTATTTCCCACACGATTTCATCCTACATCTTCTTCTCACTTCACCATTTGCACTTCTATTGTAGCTAGAGTATAACTGTCCACATACCCGGTTTGGGAACCTTATGTCTTTTATTCCCACACTACAGTTTGGGAATGGTAGCTAAAGTTCATACGTTGGATAAGGTGAGCAATATAAGTGATTACAGCAGTATCACAATATTTTTACATGTGTAAAATGATATTTTTAAATGTATAAAAGACATGGACTGTCTTGAACTCTTGCTGTAGGACAGAGTCTATCAGTATTTGCAAGTTGAAAATCTCATTTGAGAAGAAAATATTAAGTTCTTAGTAAAGTCAGAGAAAAGAAAATATCTCCATTGGCTCTCCACTAACTTCTGTTTCTTGTAAGTGTTCACTCTCTTTCTTGAAGACTTCATACCAAACTTTTGGCAATACCGAATTATTTCTGTATATGGTTAGGTTTTTACACGAGAATTGTAACATCATTCCAATACCTTCCTGCTAGTTCTGTGCAAACACTTTCATGGGTCAACTGAAATTCTGTCTGGGGAGGGGAATTGCTAGCATCAACTCAAGGTGGGAGAGCAATCACAAAAAAACCAAGGAGGAACTGAACTAATGAACTTGGGAGATCACATCAAGATAGATATAACCAAAACAAGGTTTCAAAGTGTTTTAAGAAAACACTGGTCTATACTGTCCGCTTAGGGCTCAAATCAATACTCCTTGATCATGCTTACATGCTGACTCTCACTCTGGTTCAATTCTGGAGTTAGCCCTTGGCTAACAGAGGAAGGAATCTGGGCTCAGTGAGAGATTGGCTTAAACTTGGACCTTTCTAGTAAAGAAACTTGAGCCATGTAGTGTAAGGAACTGACACAAGCTAGACCATGCCAGAAATACCTGCTACAGGAAGATAACAAGGGCTAAATTCAGTCAGGATGATTAAATTGGTCCACAAAGAAGCACTTTTGCAATTCTGGCTGCTTGCATTTGTTAGGGCATCATCATAACGTACCATCTGCTCTTTTATATGCTTCTTTATAGCTCTGACTTTCAGAGAGATGGTTGTGATTACCTCACATCTTTAATATATAAAAAGAACCGTTTGCTAGTTCAGTGTTCGGGGGGAAAAAAAAGTGTTTTGTCAGTTACTCATCAATTTGCTCATCTGTTTGTCCTGTGCAGCATGATGATTTCAGAGTCTGCTGACACTGTTACCCAAAGGAGTATGATTCATGCACTAATTTTCCTTCCTTCCTGCCTATTTCTTTTAAACTTGCTGGAACTTTAATATATCCCATACACATTTTTCACCTTAAACTATTCTGCCTTTCACTACCAGCACTACATTCATTTCACTTCTAGAATCTTATTTACTTCTTTAGATAGGCGACTTACTAATGATAGAAAAATACTCTAAATTAAGATGGCATAACATTGTGGTTTATTACTGTTAACACCCCATTCTTGGCAAGATATCTACTCTTTTAAAAAGATCTGTATCTTTTCTCTTGGAAAATGAACTCCTTTTGCAAGAATAAAGACTAATATTAATAACAGTACTGTTGTGTCTGTAGAGCCCATCTTTACCAAGGCTATCAAAGTATTTTAGGAAAATAGCTTGTTTCTCTTTTGTCAGTAGGGAGGTCATTTAGCATGCTCCAGGATACATAGTAAATCCGTGACCTTCAGAATGAATCTCCTGACACTGAATCTTGTAGCAACTAGAGCATGGTTTGTTGTAGGGAAACCAGGTCAAAGACTATTGGACTCTGACAGTGCTATTCTGACCTTTCTTACAGTTTGACAAATTCACTGTGGACAAATGGCATGTCTCTTTTTCAAAGAGAATTTATGTCTATTTCTTTTTCAAAGAGAATTACGTGAAAATCATTACCATGATAACAATTGTCATTCTTCACTCACATATAAATCTGGACAGCTAATTTGGCATATTAAGCTTGTTCGTTCTGTGACATGGCAGCAGATGCAAAAGTAGAAAACTTGGATACCACATGCTTTATTTGCTAATTAATTTGAAACTTTGATGGTATAAATCAATAAACCAATTTGCTAAAAAGAAATCACTCTTGTGTTCTTTTTATAAATTAGCTCATTTTCATCAGAGGGATGTTCTGTGTCCTGCTTTTTTATAACCATTGAAGAAGGATTAGCTTAATTTAGGATTTGGTGCAATTAAAAAAATACAGGAAGTTATATAAAATTAGATTGTTTCCTTCATTTCTGCTAACTCTGTGATTTCAAAAGAAAAATGGACATAGTGATTGATGATAGTGATTATTTAGAAAAAGTCTCACTATTAATTAACCTACAAAACCAACACCTTCAAGTAGAGCCATTAAACCTGTCTTTAATTCCATTTTTTACAACACTGCAGTGGATCGAATGTAAAAATCCCCAAACTGACAGTTCCCTGGATTCTGTTATAAAATATTTTGTCGTGAAGGGCTGGACACTTTTATACTTTATTTGGTACATCAGCTTCCTGATTTTTGTGATGCTTTTGATTGGTACAAATCTCATAAATCACTGTCTCTTCCAAGGTTGCTACAGGAAGCTGACTACTCTTGCTAATCCCTAAATCAAAGCATGGAGTATGGTATCAGAAGCATGAATGATAGAGTTATTGACCTAAAATGATTCATGTCTTGCAGGTCCTACCACACATGACTTCAGGAAAAAATATTACTGATGAGCTATTGGTAAATTGTCATTGCAGACTGCAAAGGAGTAATACATTTCTACTTTTGTTTGCATATTTATCCAGATTCCACAAAGCAATTTCTTGAATCATGTGAGGAATTTCTAAAAGCTCCTTGTTTCTACAATACTAAATCCCTTCCAAGGCTAGTGTTCTTCAAGACCAATGTGCATCTGTCCTAATTATATGAAAAACTTCACAACCCACCCTGCCAGTTGTAGTTACCTGGATGCATTTGATTTCACAATGCTAAGATTGAGGTATAAACACAATCCCAGTGAAGGGACTTAGCCTAGGCATCTCCTTGTCCAGCTGAACTTCATTTTGTGTGCCCTCAGGCCATTATGCAAACCCTTTTTCTCAGGTCTTTGCTGGAGCAGATGGGAGGAAGGGGATATTGGATAGTATTTCTTTGATTCAGGATTAACGTGTGTGTTATAAATGACACTAGGAACTTGTCCATTTTAAGAAATGTGTCTTGTTTCAATCAGTTCTGCTGAATGCCTTTCTGATTTTTATAATGTTTTCAGACCAGAGAGGCCACACATCTGATCCTGACGTTGGTTTCAGCTGGTTCTAACTCTGGACAGTGCCAAAGACAACAAGACCCAGTATCCATGGGACTATTTAAATGTTATACTGTTACAAACACTGACTATTATCGGTTACAGCTCTTTACCGGGCTTTATTATGTCTGAGAAACTGTATAAGAAAGGATCCTGCAAGTCATATTTAAATGAAATATTTAAATGTGTAAACACAGATACAAACATAGAGGTCTTCCTTTTGAGTCTTGAATTATTCCTATTTGGTACAACACTGTTCCAGTTTTGCAGTAAAACAATAGTATCAGCACAGCCACAAAGGGGAGGAACTGGTCAGAGGAAAGCAGGCTGCAAAACAGAGGTCTACGTAGCCGATCAGTTTTGAGGTATGAGGCAGGTGTTTCACGAGCATGGCAGGTTAAATTGCCAAAGCTATTCATAGTTGTTTTGTGTATGTGCGTGCATGCAAACTGCAGGAAGGGGAGTGAAAACAACTCAGAACTGCAAGTCTGTGTTCTCAAAGAGGGAGCAGAAAGAGAGCTCAGATGGATTCTGAGGATAAATAAGAAACAGAGCAGCAAGATTACAAGCTCAACACACGAGATACAAAGGGGAATGTCCAGTGGAGAACTCTGCACGTACAGCTTCTCAAAGGGAGTCAGAAAGCCTCTGAACTTTGCTGGGTATTGTTTTTCAGAATGCAGAGAAAGACCGAAGTGATTTCAGACACTCTGACAACCTCACTGATGGCTATAAACAACTGATAGCTATATAACTTAATAAGGACAGCCTTGGTAATGATGCCTTATGTAAGGGTAAATCACAAAGAAATGGGAGATATGCATAAGTTTTGTTAGTTCATGAACAAGACCAGTTCAGTACACTTTCCTGCATATTGTTTGCAAAACATTGTAATTGTTTTCGTTTTAGTTGTTAATAATTGGTTGGAGACAGGCTCCTCCAGGTGAAATGCAGGTGTGAGTGAAGGGGGATATTTATTTCCTTGCCTAATTAAGAAGCTTTAAAATACAAACCAAAACACAATCCTGACTTCAAAACACTACATACGTGCTCATCTTCACTGCTACAAGAAGTGCTTTTGAATGAAAAGAGGAAGAATTTGAATAAACTTTTGCAAGTGACTGGAGATCTATCTTGCAGTTCAGATGACAATTTATGCTTTCGAAAGCTAAGGTCCAAGCATTCCTGGTCATCCTAAAACACTGCAGAAAGTATTTATGAATTTATGGTGAAAAGCATTGCAGAACTGGCTATGAAAGAAATATTTTGAGTCAGCTTTTGCATATGAAACAGTGACATCCAGTGGCTAGTATGGTTAACTATAATGATTTGATGCACAGAAAAACAGATACACTTGTATTTGGTTTGAAAATTAGTTTTTTTAAAAAAAAGAGTAAATTACAGTGAATGTGTAAGAAGAGAGAATCCTAAATTCTAGTTCTTGGAAAC